>NW_027225811.1:0-58843 GCF_038994185.2 Dermacentor albipictus | reverse complement strand
CCAAAAGCACCATTTGCAAGCATACCGTGTGGTTTTGCAGAAAACTGCATCCGCGTCTACCAAAAGATGCATATGCATGCTTAAAACGCGTTCTGGTACAAATCCATGTGCGGGTTCTAAAAAGAGCAGCATTGGCATGCTTTTCACGTCGTTTGGTAGAAATCCACACGCGCGTTCGGCCAAAAGCACCATTTCCATGCATATCGTGTGGTTTTGCAGAAAACTGCATCCGCGTCAACCAAAAGATGCATATGCATGCTTAAAACGCGTTTCGGCACAAATCCATGTGCGGGTGCTAAAATGAGCAGCATTGGCATGCTTTTCACGTCGTTTGGTAGAAATCCACACGCGCGTTCTGCCAAAAGCACCATTTGCATGCATATCGTGTGGTTTTGCAGAAAACTGCATCCGCGTCTACCAAAAGATGCATATGCGTGGTTAAAACGCGTTTTGGCACAAACCCATGTGCGGGTTCTAAAAAGAGCAGCGTTGGCATGCTTTTCACGTGGTTTGGTAGAAATCCACACGCGCGTTCTGCCAAAAGCACCATTTGCATGCATATCGTGTGGTTTTGCAGAAAACTGCATCCGCGTCTACCAAAAGATGCATATGCGTGGTTAAAACGCGTTTTGGCACAAATCCATGTGCGGGTGCTAAAAAGAGCAGCATTGGCATGCTTTTCGCGTCGTTTGGTAGAAATCCACACGCGCGTTCTGCCAAAAGCACCATTTGCATGCATACCGTGGTTTTGCAGAAAACTGCATCCGCGTCTACCAAAAGTTGCATATGCATGCTTAAAACGCGTTTTGGCACAAATCCATGTGCGGGTTCTAAAAAGAGCAGCATTGGCATGCTTTTCACGTCGTTTGGTAGAAATCCACACGCGCGTGCTGCCAAAAGCACCATTTGAATGGATATCGTGTGGTTTTGCAGAAAACTGCATCCGCGTCTACCAATAGATGCATATGCGTGGTTAAAACGCGTTTTGGCACAAACCCATGTGCGGGTTCTAAAAAGAGCAGCGTTGGCATGCTTTTCACGTGGTTTGGTAGAAATCCACACGCGCGTTCTGCCAAAAGACCATTTGCATGCATATCGTGTGGTTTTGCAGAAAACTGCATCCGCGTCAATCAAAAGATGCATATGCATGCTCAAAACGCGTTTCGGCAAAAATCCATGTGCGGGTGCTAAAAAGAGCAGCATTGGCATGCTTTTCGCGTCTTTTGGTAGAAATCCACACGCGCGTTCTGCCAAAAGCACCATTTGCATGCATACCGTGGTTTTGCAGAAAACTGCATCCGCGTCTACCAAAAGTTGCATATGCATGCTTAAAACGCGTTTTGGCACAAATCCATGTGCGGGTTCTAAAAGAGCAGCGTTGGTATGCTTTTCACGTGGTTTGGTAGAAATCCACACGCGCGTTCTGCCAAAAGCACCATTTGCATGCATATCGTGTGGTTTTGCAGAAAACTGCATCCGCGTCAACCAAAAGATGCATATGCATGCTTAAAACGCGTTTCGGCACAAATCCATGTGTGGGTGCTAAAAAGAGCAGCATTGGCATGCTTTTCACGTCGTTTGGTAGAAATCCACACGCGCGTGCTGCCAAAAGCACCATTTGCATGCATATCGTGTGGTTTTGCAGAAAACTGCATCCGCGTCTACCAAAAGATGCATATGCGTGGTTAAAATGCGTTTTGGCACAAACCCATGTGCGGGTTCTGAAAAGAGCAGCGTTGGCATGCTTTTCACGTGGTTTGGTAGAAATCCACACGCGCGTTCTGCCAAAAGCACCATTTGCATGCATACCGTGGTTTTGCAGAAAACTGCATCCGCGTCTAGCAAAAGTTGCATATGCATGCTCAAAACGCGTTTTGGCACAAATCCATGTGCGGGTTCTAAAAAGAGCAGCGTTCGCATGCTTTTCACGTGGTTTGGTAGAAATCCACCCGCGCGTTCTGCCAAAAGCACCATTTGCATGCATATCGTGTGGTTTTGCAGAAAACTGCATCCGCGTCAACCAAAAGATGCATATGCATGCTCAAAACGCGTTTTGGCACAAATCCATGTGCGGGTGCTGAAAAGAGCAGCATTGGCATGCTTTTCACTTCGTTTGGTAGAAATCCACCCGCGTGTTCTGCCAAAAGCACCATTTGCATGCATATCGTGTGGTTTTGCAGAAAACTGCATCCGCGTCTACCAAATGGTGCATATGCATGCTTAAAACGCGTTTCGGCACAAATCCATGTGCGGGTGCTAAAATGAACAGCATTGGCATGCTTTTCACGTCGTTTGGTAGAAATCCACACCCGCGTTCTGCGAAAAGCACCATTTGCATGCTTATCGTGTGGTTTTGCAGAAAACTGCATCCGCCTCTGCCAAAAGATGCATATGCGTGGTTAAACCGCGTTTTGGCACAAATCCATGTGCGGGTGCTAAAAAGAGCAGTATTGGCATGCTTTTCACGTCGTTTGGTAGAAATCCACACGCGCGTTCTGCCAAAAGCACCATTTGCATGCATATCGTGTGGTTTTGCAGAAAACTGCATCCGCGTCTACCAAAAGGTGCAGGTGCATGCTTAAAACGCGTTTTGGCACAAATCCATGTGCGGGTGCTAAAAAGAGCAGCATTGGCATGCTTTTCACGACGTTTGGTAGAAATCCACACGCGCGTTCTGCCAAAAGCACCATTTGCATGCATATCGTGTTTTGCAGAAAACTGCATCCGCGTCTACTAAAAAAGTGCATGTGCTTGCTTAAAACGCGTTTTGGCACAAATCCATGTGCAGGTGCAAAAAGAGCAGCATCGGCATGCTTTTCACGTCGTTTGGTAGAAATCCACACGCGCGTTCTGCCAAAAGCACCATTTGCATGCATATCGTGTGGTTTTGCAGAAAACTGCATCCGCGTCTACCAAAAGTTGCATATGCCTGCTTAAAACGCGTTTTGGCACAAATCCATGAGCGGGTTCTAAAAAGAGCAGCATTGGCATGCTTTTCACGTCGTGTGGTAGAAATCCACGCGCGCGTTCTGCCAAAAGCACCCTTTGAATGCATATCGTGTGGTTTTGAAGAAAACTGCATCCGCATCTACCAAAAAGTGCATGTGCTTGCTTAAAACGCGTTTTGGCACAAATCCATGTGCAGGTGCTAAAAAGAGCAGCATCGGCATGCTTTTCACGTCGTTTGGTAGAACTCCACACGCGCGTTCTGCCAAAAGCACCATTTGCAAGCATACCGTGTGGTTTTGCAGAAAACTGCATCCGCGTCTACCAAAAGATGCATATGCATGCTTAAAACGCGTTCTGGTACAAATCCATGTGCGGGTTCTAAAAAGAGCAGCATTGGCATGCTTTTCACGTCGTTTGGTAGAAATCCACACGCGCGTTCGGCCAAAAGCACCATTTCCATGCATATCGTGTGGTTTTGCAGAAAACTGCATCCGCGTCAACCAAAAGATGCATATGCATGCTTAAAACGCGTTTCGGCACAAATCCATGTGCGGGTGCTAAAATGAGCAGCATTGGCATGCTTTTCACGTCGTTTGGTAGAAATCCACACGCGCGTTCTGCCAAAAGCACCATTTGCATGCATATCGTGTGGTTTTGCAGAAAACTGCATCCGCGTCTACCAAAAGATGCATATGCGTGGTTAAAACGCGTTTTGGCACAAACCCATGTGCGGGTTCTAAAAAGAGCAGCGTTGGCATGCTTTTCACGTGGTTTGGTAGAAATCCACACGCGCGTTCTGCCAAAAGCACCATTTGCATGCATATCGTGTGGTTTTGCAGAAAACTGCATCCGCGTCTACCAAAAGATGCATATGCGTGGTTAAAACGCGTTTTGGCACAAATCCATGTGCGGGTGCTAAAAAGAGCAGCATTGGCATGCTTTTCGCGTCGTTTGGTAGAAATCCACACGCGCGTTCTGCCAAAAGCACCATTTGCATGCATACCGTGGTTTTGCAGAAAACTGCATCCGCGTCTACCAAAAGTTGCATATGCATGCTTAAAACGCGTTTTGGCACAAATCCATGTGCGGGTTCTAAAAAGAGCAGCATTGGCATGCTTTTCACGTCGTTTGGTAGAAATCGACAGGCGCGTTCGGCCAAAAGCACCATTTGCATGCATATCATGTGGTTTTGCAGAAAACTGCATCCGCGTCTAGCAAAAGTTGCATATGCATGCTTAAAACGCGTTTTGGCACAAATCCATGTGCGGGTTCTAAAAAGAGCAGCATTGGCATGCTTTTCACGTCGTTTGGTAGAAATCCACACGCGCGTTCTGCCAAAAGCACCATTTGCATGCATATCGTGTGGTTTTGCAGAAAACTGCATCCGCGTCTACCAAAAGATGCATATGCATGCTTAAAACGCGTTTTGGCACAAATCCATGTGCGGGTGCGGAAAAGAGCAGCATTGGCATGCTTGTCACGTCGTTTGGTAGAAATCCACCCGCGCGTTCTGCCAAAAGCACCATTTGCATGCATATCGTGTGGTTTTGCAGAAAACTGCATCCGCGTCTACCAAATGGTGCAGATGCATGCTTAAAACGCGTTTTGGCACAAATCCATGTGCGGGTTCTAAAAAGAGCAGCATTTGCATGCTTTTCACGTCGTTTGGAAGAAATCCACACGCGCGTTCTGCCAAAAGCACCATTTGCATGCATATCGTGTGGTTCTGCAGAAAACTGCATCCGCGTCTACCAAAAGATGCATATGCATGCTTAAAACGCGTTTTGGCACAAATCCATGTGCGGGTGCTAAAAAGAGCAGCATTGGCATGCTTTTCTCGTCGTTTGGTAGAAATCCACACGCGCGTTCCGCCAAAAGCACCATTTGCATGCATATCGTGTGGTTTTGCAGAAAACTGCATCCGCGTCTACCAAAAGGTGCAGGTGCATGCTTAAAACGCGTTTTGGCACAAATCCATGTGCGGGTGCTAAAAAGAGCAGCATTGGCATGCTTTTCACGATGTTTGGTAGAAATCCACACGCGCGTTCTGCCAAAAGCACCATTTGCATGCATATCGTGTGGTTTTGCAGAAAACTGCATCCGCGTCTACCAAAAAAGTGCATGTGCTTGCTTAAAACGCGTTCTGGTACAAATCCATGTGCGGGTTCTAAAAAGAGCAGCATTGGCATGCTTTTCACGTCGTTTGGTAGAAATCCACACGCGCGTTCGGCCAAATTCACCATTTGCATGCATATCGTGTGGTTTTGCAGAAAACTGCATCCGCGTCTACCAAAAGATGCATATGCATGCTTAAAACGCGTTCTGGCACAAATCCATGTGCGGATTCTAAAAAGAGCAGCATTGGCATGCTTTTCACGTCGTTTGGTAGAAATCCACACGCGCGTTCTGCCAAAAGCACCATTTGCATGCATATCGTGTGGTTTTGCAGAAAACTGCATCCGCGTCAACCAAAAAATGCATATGCATGCTTAAAACGCGTTTCGGCACAAATCCATGTGCGGGTGCTAAAATGAAACGCATTGGCATGCTTTTCACGTCGTTTGGTAGAAATCCACACCCGCGTTCTGCGAAAAGCACCATTTGCATGCAAATCGTGTGGTTTTGCAGAAAACTGCATCCGCCTCTGCCAAAAGATGCATATGCGTGGTTAAAACGCGTTTTGGCACAAATCCATGTGCGGGTTCTAAAAAGAGCAGCGTTGGCATGCTTTTCACGTGGTTTGGTAGAAATCCACACGCGCGTTCTGCCAAAAGCACCATTTGCATGCATATCATGTGGTTTTGCAGAAAACTGCATCCGCGTCAACCAAAAGATGCATATGCATGCTTAAAACGCGTTTCGGCACAAATCCATGTGTGGGTGCTAAAAAGAGCAGCATTGGCATGCTTTTCCCGTCGTTTGGTAGAAATCCACACGCGCGTTCTGCCAAAAGCATCATTTGCATGCATTTCGAGTGGTTTTGCAGAAAACTGCATCCGCGTCTACCAAAAGATGCATATGCATGCTTAAAACGCGTTTTGGCACATATCCATGTGCGGGTGCTAAAAAGAGCAGTATTGGCATGCTTTTCGCGTCGTTTGGTAGAAATCCACACGCGCGTTCTGCCAAAAGCACCATTTGCATGCATATCGTGTGGTTTTGCAGAAAACTGCATCCGCGTCTAGCAAAAGATGCATATGCACGCTTAAAACGCGTTTTGGCACAAATCCATGTGCGGGTGCTAAAAAGAGCAGCATTGGCATGCTTTTCACGACGTTTGGTAGAAATCCACACGCGCGTTCTGCCAAAAGCACCATTTGCATGCATATTGTGTGGTTTTGCAGAAAACTGCATCCGCGTCTACCAAAAGATGCATATGCATGCTTAAAACGCGTTCTGGTACAAATCCATGTGCGGGTTCTAAAAAGAGCAGCATTGGCACGCTTTTCACGTCGTTTGGTAGAAATCCACACGCGCGTTCGGCCAAAACCACCATTTCCATGCATATCGTGTGGTTTTGCAGAAAACTGCATCCGCGTCAACCAAAAGATGCATATGCATGCTTAAAACGCGTTTCGGCACAAATCCATGTGCGGGTGCTAAAATGAGCAGCATTGGCATGCTTTTCACGTCGTTTGGTAGAAATCAACACGCGCGTGCTGCCAAAAGCACCATTTGCATGGATATCGTGTGGTTTTGCAGAAAACTGCATCCGCGTCTACCAAAAGATGCATATGCGTGGTTAAAACGCGTTTTGGCACAAACCCATGTGCGGGTTCTAAAAAGAGCAGCGTTGGCATGCTTTTCACGTGGTTTGGTAGAAATCCACACGCGCGTTCTGCCAAAAGACCATTTGCATGCATATCGTGTGGTTTTGCAGAAAACTGCATCCGCGTCAACCAAAAGATGCATATGCATGCTCAAAACGCGTTTCGGCAAAAATCCATGTGCGGGTGCTAAAAAGAGCAGCATTGGCATGCTTTTCGCGTCTTTTGGTAGAAATCCACACGCGCGTTCTGCCAAAAGCACCATTTGCATGCATACCGTGGTTTTGCAGAAAACTGCATCCGCGTCTACCAAAAGTTGCATATGCATGCTTAAAACGCGTTTTGGCACAAATCCATGTGCGGGTTCTAAAAAGAGCAGCGTTGGTATGCTTTTCACGTGGTTTGGTAGAAATCCACACGCGCGTTCTGCCAAAAGCACCATTTGCATGCATATCGTGTGGTTTTGCAGAAAACTGCATCCGCGTCAACCAAAAGATGCATATGCATGATTAAAACGCGTTTCGGCACAAATCCATGTGTGGGTGCTAAAAAGAGCAGCATTGGCATGCTTTTCACGTCGTTTGGTAGAAATCCACACGCGCGTGCTGCCAAAAGCACCATTTGCATGCATATCGTGTGGTTTTGCAGAAAACTGCATCCGCGTCTACCAAAAGATGCATATGCGTGGTTAAAATGCGTTTTGGCACAAACCCATGTGCGGGTTCTGAAAAGAGCAGCGTTGGCATGCTTTTCACGTGGTTTGGTAGAAATCCACACGCGCGTTCTGCCAAAAGCACCATTTGCATGCATACCGTGGTTTTGCAGAAAACTGCATCCGCGTCTAGCAAAAGTTGCATATGCATGCTCAAAACGCGTTTTGGCACAAATCCATGTGCGGGTTCTAAAAAGAGCAGCGTTCGCATGCTTTTCACGTGGTTTGGTAGAAATCCACCCGCGCGTTCTGCCAAAAGCACCATTTGCATGCATATCGTGTGGTTTTGCAGAAAACTGCATCCGCGTCAACCAAAAGATGCATATGCATGCTCAAAACGCGTTTTGGCACAAATCCATGTGCGGGTGCTGAAAAGAGCAGCATTGGCATGCTTTTCACTTCGTTTGGTAGAAATCCACCCGCGTGTTCTGCCAAAAGCACCATTTGCATGCATATCGTGTGGTTTTGCAGAAAACTGCATCCGCGTCTACCAAATGGTGCATATGCATGCTTAAAACGCGTTTTGGCACAAATCCATGTGCGGGTGCTAAAAAGAGCAGCATTGGCATGCTTTTCAGGTCGTTTGGTAGAAATCCACACGCGCGTTCTGCCAAAAGCACCATTTGCATGCATATCTTGTGGTTTTGCAGAAAACTGCATCCGCGCCAACCAAAAGATGCATATGCATGCTTAAAACTCGTTTCGGCACAAATCCATGTGCGGGTGCTAAAATGAACAGCATTGGCATGCTTTTCACGTCGTTTGGTAGAAATCCACACCCGCGTTCTGCGAAAAGCACCATTTGCATGCATATCGTGTGGTTTTGCAGAAAACTGCATCCGCCTCTGCCAAAAGATGCATATGCGTGGTTAAACCGCGTTTTGGCACAAATCCATGTGCGGGTGCTAAAAAGAGCAGTATTGGCATGCTTTTCACGTCGTTTGGTAGAAATCCACACGCGCGTTCTGCCAAAAGCACCATTTGCATGCATATCGTGTGGTTTTGCAGAAAACTGCATCCGCGTCTACCAAAAGTTGCATATGCCTGCTTAAAACGCGTTTTGGCACAAATCCATGAGCGGGTTCTAAAAAGAGCAGCATTTGCATGCTTTTCACGTCGTGTGGTAGAAATCCACGCGCGCGTTCTGCCAAAAGCACCCTTTGAATGCATATCGTGTGGTTTTGAAGAAAACTGCATCCGCATCTACCAAAAAGTGCATGTGCTTGCTTAAAACGCGTTTTGGCACAAATCCATGTGCAGGTGCTAAAAAGAGCAGCATCGGCATGCTTTTCACGTCGTTTGGTAGAACTCCACACGCGCGTTCTGCCAAAAGCACCATTTGCATGCATACCGTGGTTTTGCAGAAAACTGCATCCGCGTCTACCAAAAGATGCATATGCATGCTCAAAACGCGTTTCGGCAAAAATCCATGTGCGGGTGCTAAAAAGAGCAGCATTGGCATGCTTTTCGCGTCGTTTGGTAGAAATCCACACGCGCGTTCTGCCAAAAGCACCATTTGCATGCATACCGTGGTTTTGCAGAAAACTGCATCCGCGTCTACCAAAAGTTGCATATGCATGCTTAAAACGCGTTTTGGCACAAATCCATGTGCGGGTTCTAAAAAGAGCAGCATTGGCATGCTTTTCACGTCGTTTGGTAGAAATCCACACGGGCGTTCTGCCAAAAGCACCATTTGCATGCATATCGTGTGGTTTTGCAGAAAACTGCATCCCCGTCAACCAAAAGATGCATATGCATGCTTAAAACGCGTTTCGGCACAAATCCATGTGCGGGTGCTAAAAAGAGCAGCATTGGCATGCTTTTCACGTCGTTTGGTAGAAATCGACACGCGCGTTCGGCCAAAAGCACCATTTGCATGCATATCATGTGGTTTTGCAGAAAACTGCATCCGCGTCTAGCAAAAGTTGCATATGCATGCTTAAAACGCGTTTTGGCACAAATCCATGTGCGGGTTCTAAAAAGAGCAGCATTGGCATGCTTTTCACGTCGTTTGGTAGAAATCCACACGCGCGTTCTGCCAAAAGCACCATTTGCATGCATATCGTGTGGTTTTGCAGAAAACTGCATCCGCGTCTACCAAAAGTTGCATATGCATGCTTCAAACGCGTTTTGGCACAAATCCATGTGCGGGTTCTAAAAAGAGCAGCATTGGCATGCTTTTCACGTCGTTTGGTAGAAATCCACACGCGCGTTCTGCCAAAAGCACCATTTGCATGCATATCGTGTGGTTTTGCAGAAAACTGCATCCGCGTCTACCAAAAGTTGCATATGCATGCTTCAAACGCGTTTTGGCACAAATCCATGTGCGGGTTCTAAAAAGAGCAGCATTGGCATGCTTTTCACGTCGTTTGGTAGAAATCAACACGCGCGTTCTGCAAAAAGCACCATTTGCATGCATATCGTGTGGTTTTGCAGAAAACTGCATCCGCGTCTAGCAAAAGATGCATATGCACGCTTAAAACGCGTTTTGGCACAAATCCATGTGCGGGTGCCAAAAAGAGCAGCATTGGCATGCTTTTCACGTCGTTTGGTAGAAATCCACACGCGCGTTCTGCCAAAAGCACCATTTGCATGCATATCGTGTGGTTTTGCAGAAAACTGCATCCGCGTCTACCAAAAGATGCATATGCATGCTTAAACGCGTTCTGGTACAAATCCATGTGCGGGTTCTAAAAAGAGCACCATTGGCACGCTTTTCACGTCGTTTGGTAGAAATCCACACGCGCGTTCGGCCAAAAGCACCATTTCCATGCATATCGTGTGGTTTTGCAGAAAACTGCATCCGCGTCAACCAAAAGATGCATATGCATGCTTAAAACGCGTTTCGGCACAAATCCATGTGCGGGTGCTAAAATGAGCAGCATTGGCATGCTTTTCACGTCGTTTGGTAGAAATCCACACGCGCGTGCTGCCAAAAGCACCATTTGCATGGATATCGTGTGGTTTTGCAGAAAACTGCATCCGCGTCTACCAAAAGATGCATATGCGTGGTTAAAACGCGTTTTGGCACAAACCCATGTGCGGGTTCTAAAAAGAGCAGCGTTGGCATGCTTTTCACGTGGTTTGGTAGAAATCCACACGCGCGTTCTGCCAAAAGACCATTTGGATGCATATCGTGTGGTTTTGCAGAAAACTGCATCCGCGTCAACCAAAAGATGCATATGCATGCTCAAAACGCGTTTCGGCAAAAATCCATGTGCGGGTGCTAAAAAGAGCAGCATTGGCATGCTTTTCGCGTCGTTTGGTAGAAATCCACACGCGCGTTCTGCCAAAAACACCATTTGCATGCATACCGTGGTTTTGCAGAAAACTGCATCCGCGTCTACCAAAAGTTGCATATGCATGCTTAAAACGCGTTTTGGCACTAATCCATGTGCGGGTTCTAAAAAGAGCAGCGTTGGCATGCTTTTCACGTGGTTTGGTAGAAATCCACACGCGCGTTCTGCCAAAAGCACCATTTGCATGCATATCGTGTGGTTTTGCAGAAAACTGCATCCGCGTCAACCAAAAGATGCATATGCATGCTTAAAACGCGTTTCGGCACAAATCCATGTGTGGGTGCTAAAAAGAGCAGCATTGGCATGCTTTTCACGTCGTTTGGTAGAAATCCACACGCGCGTGCTGCCAAAAGCACCATTTGCATGCATATCGTGTGGTTTTGCAGAAAACTGCATCCGCGTCTACCAAAAGATGCATATGCGTGGTTAAAACGCGTTTTGGCACAAACCCATGTGCGGGTTCTGAAAAGAGCAGCGTTGGCATGCTTTTCACATGGTTTGGTAGAAATCCACACGCGCGTTCTGCCAAAAGACCATTTGCATGCATATCGTGTGGTTTTGCAGAAAACTGCATCCGCGTCAACCAAAAGATGCATATGCATGCTAAAAACGCGTTTCGGCAAAAATCCATGTGCGGGTGCTAAAAAGAGCAGCATTGGCATGCTTTTCGCGTCGTTTGGTAGAAATCCACACGCGCGTTCTGCCAAAAGCACCATTTGCATGCATACCGTGGTTTTGCAGAAAACTGCATCCGCGTCTAGCAAAAGTTGCATATGCATGCTTAAAACGCGTTTTGGCACAAATCCATGTGCGGTTTCTAAAAAGAGCAGCATTGGCATGCTTTTCACGTCGTTTGGTAGAAATCCACACGCGCGTTCTGCCAAAAGCACCATTTGCATGCATATCGTGTGGTTTTGCAGAAAACTGCATCCGCGTCTAGCAAAAGATGCATATGCACGCTTAAAACGCGTTTTGGCACAAATCCATGTGCGGGTGCTAAAATGAGCAGCATTGGCATGCTTTTCACGTCGTTTGGTAGAAATCCACACGCGCGTTCTGCCAAAAGCACCATTTGCATGCATATCGTGTGGTTTTGCAGAAAACTGCATCCGCGTCTACCAAAAGATGCATATGCGTGGTTAAAACGCGTTTTGGCACAAACCCATGTGCGGGTTCTAAAAAGAGCAGCGTTGGCATGCTTTTCACGTGGTTTGGTAGAAATCCACACGCGCGTTCTGCCAAAAGCACCATTTGCATGCATACGGTGGTTTTGCAGAAAACTGCATCCGCGTCTACCAAAAGATGCATATGCATGCTTAAAACGCGTTTTGGCACAAATCCATGTGCGGGTTCTAAAAAGAGCAGCGTTGGCATGCTTTTCACGTGGTTTGGTAGAAATCCACACGCGCGTTCTGCCAAAAGCACCATTTGCATGCATATCGTGTGGTTTTGCAGAAAACTGCATCCGCGTCAACCAAAAGATGCATATGCATGCTTAAAACGCGTTTCGGCACAAATCCATGTGTGGGTGCTAAAAAGAGCAGCATTGGCATGCTTTTCACGTCGTTTGGTAGAAATCCACACGCGCGTGCTGCCAAAAGCACCATTTGCATGCATATCGTGTGGTTTTGCAGAAAACTGCATCCGCGTCTACCAAAAGATGCATATGCGTGGTTAAAACGCGTTTTGGCACAAACCCATGTGCGGGTTCTGAAAAGAGCAGCGTTGGCATGCTTTTCACGTGGTTTGGTAGAAATCCACACGCGCGTTCTGCCAAAAGACCATTTGCATGCATATCGTGTGGTTTTGCAGAAAACTGCATCCGCGTCAACCAAAAGATGCATATGCATGCTAAAAACGCGTTTCGGCAAAAATCCATGTGCGGGTGCTAAAAAGAGCAGTATTGGCATGCTTTTCGCGTCGTTTGGTAGAAATCCACACGCGCGTTCTGCCAAAAGCACCATTTGCATGCATACCGTGGTTTTGCAGAAAACTGCATCCGCGTCTACCAAAAGTTGCATATGCATGCCTAAAACGCGTTTTGGCACAAATCCATGTGCGGGTTCTAAAAAGAGCAGCATTGGCATGCTTTTCACGTCGTTTGGTAGAAATCCACACGCGCGTTCTGCCAAAAGCACCATTTGCATGCATATCGTGTGGTTTTGCAGAAAACTGCATCCGCGTCTACCAAAAGTTGCATATGCATGCTTCAAACGCGTTTTGGCACAAATCCATGTGCGGGTTCTAAAAAGAGCAGCATTGGCATGCTTTTCACGTCGTTTGGTAGAAATCCACACGCGCGTTCTGCCAAAAGCACCATTTGCATGCATATCGTGTGGTTTTGCAGAAAACTGCATCCGCGTCTACCAAAAGTTGCATATGCATGCTTCAAACGCGTTTTGGCACAAATCCATGTGCGGGTTCTAAAAAGAGCAGCATTGGCATGCTTTTCACGTCGTTTGGTAGAAATCAACACGCGCGTTCTGCAAAAAGCACCATTTGCATGCATATCGTGTGGTTTTGCAGAAAACTGCATCCGCGTCTAGCAAAAGATGCATATGCACGCTTAAAACGCGTTTTGGCACAAATCCATGTGCGGGTGCTAAAAAGAGCAGCATTGGCATGCTTTTCACGTCGTTTGGTAGAAATCCACACGCGCGTTCTGCCAAAAGCACCATTTGCATGCATATCGTGTGGTTTTGCAGAAAACTGCATCCGCGTCTACCAAAAGATGCATATGCATGCTTAAAACGCGTTCTGATACAAATCCATGTGCGGGTTCTAAAAAGAGCAGCATTGGCACGCTTTTCACGTCGTTTGGTAGAAATCCACACGCGCGTTCGGCCAAAAGCACCATTTCCATGCATATCGTGTGGTTTTGCAGAAAACTGCATCCGCGTCAACCAAAAGATGCATATGCATGCTTAAAACGCGTTTCGGCACAAATCCATGTGCGGGTGCTAAAATGAGCAGCATTGGCATGCTTTTCACGTCGTTTGGTAGAAATCCACACGCGCGTGCTGCCAAAAGCACCATTTGCATGGATATCGTGTGGTTTTGCAGAAAACTGCATCCGCGTCTACCAAAAGATGCATATGCGTGGTTAAAACGCGTTTTGGCACAAACCCATGTGCGGGTTCTAAAAAGAGCAGCGTTGGCATGCTTTTCACGTGGTTTGGTAGAAATCCACACGCGCGTTCTGCCAAAAGACCATTTGCATGCATATCGTGTGGTTTTGCAGAAAACTGCATCCGCGTCAACCAAAAGATGCATATGCATGCTCAAAACGCGTTTCGGCAAAAATCCATGTGCGGGTGCTAAAAAGAGCAGCATTGGCATGCTTTTCGCGTCGTTTGGTAGAAATCCACACGCGCGTTCTGCCAAAAGCACCATTTGCATGCATACCGTGGTTTTGCAGAAAACTGCATCCGCGTCTACCAAAAGTTGCATATGCATGCTTAAAACGCGTTTTGGCACAAATCCATGTGCGGGTTCTAAAAAGAGCAGCGTTGGCATGTTTTTCACGTGGTTTGGTAGAAATCCACACGCGCGTTCTGCCAAAAGCACCATTTGCATGCATATCGTGTGGTTTTGCAGAAAACTGCATCCGCGTCAACCAAAAGATGCATATGCATGCTTAAAACGCGTTTCGGCACAAATCCATGTGTGGGTGCTAAAAAGAGCAGCATTGGCATGCTTTTCACGTCGTTTGGTAGAAATCCACACGCGCGTGCTGCCAAAAGCACCATTTGCATGCATATCGTGTGGTTTTGCAGAAAACTGCATCCGCGTCTACCAAAAGATGCATATGCGTGGTTAAAACGCGTTTTGGCACAAACCCATGTGCGGGTTCTGAAAAGAGCAGCGTTGGCATGCTTTTCACGTGGTTTGGTAGAAATCCACACGCGCGTTCTGCCAAAAGACCATTTGCATGCATATCGTGTGGTTTTGCAGAAAACTGCATCCGCGTCAACCAAAAGATGCATATGCATGCTAAAAACGCGTTTCGGCAAAAATTCATGTGCGGGTGCTAAAAAGAGCAGCATTGGCATGCTTTTCGCGTCGTTTGGTAGAAATCCACACGCGCGTTCTGCCAAAAGCACCATTTGCATGCATACCGTGGTTTTGCAGAAAACTGCATCCGCGTCTACCAAAAGTTGCATATGCATGCTTAAAACGCGTTTTGGCAAAAATCCATGTGCGGGTTCTAAAAAGAGCAGCATTGGCATGCTTTTTACGTCGTTTGGTAGAAATCCACACGGGCGTTCTGCCAAAAGCACCATTTGCATGCATATCGTGTGGTTTTGCAGAAAACTGCATCCCCGTCAACCAAAAGATGCATATGCATGCTAAAAACGCCTTTCGGCACAAATCCATGTGCGGGTGCTAAAAAGAGCAGCATTGGCATGCTTTTCACGTCGTTTGGTAGAAATCCACACGCGCGTTCTGCCAAAAGCACCATTTGCATGCATATCGTGTGGTTTTGCAGAAAACTGCATCCGCGTCTACCAAAAGATGCATATGCATGCTTAAAACGCGTTCTGGTACAAATCCATGTGCGGGTTCTAAAAAGAGCAGCATTGGCACGCTTTTCACGTCGTTTGGTAGAAATCCACACGCGCGTTCGGCCAAAAGCACCATTTCCATGCATATCGTGTGGTTTTGCAGAAAACTGCATCCGCGTCAACCAAAAGATGCATATGCATGCTTAAAACGCGTTTCGGCACAAATCCATGTGCGGGTGCTAAAATGAGCAGCATTGGCATGCTTTTCACGTCGTTTGGTAGAAATCCACACGCGCGTGCTGCCAAAAGCACCATTTGCATGGATATCGTGTGGTTTTGCAGAAAACTGCATCCGCGTCTACCAAAAGATGCATATTTTTTATTTATTTAGTACATACTGCAGACCCTTTTCAGGGTCCAAGCAGGACAGGCATATATTCTTAAAATTCAAAAGATACAGAACACAATGAAAAGAAATATACATAAAAATAAGGAGACAAATATTGCAAACTATTAAGATGTCATAACATGGTTCCAATCGGATATTGTCCGCGGAAAAAAGGAATATTTAAAACAGTCAGTTTTCGCAAAATACGGTGTCAATGAGTGAATGTGATGATGTCGGGTATAACGTGTGGTTAGAGGGGATATGTACTGTGAAGGATCCAAAGCAAACTTATGGTTAAGTAAAGAATAAATAAATTCAAGGCGATATTTTCCTCTTCGCGTTTCAAGTGTTTCAATATTGTTAGCCGCCATGAGGTCAGTGGGGGAGTCGGTGATTTTAAATTTGGAATAGATAAACCTAACAGCTTTTCTTTGAACCCTTTCTAATTTATCTATGTTAAGTTTAGTGAATGGGTCCCAAACAACCGAAGCATACTCGAGCTTTGGCCTGATGTAAGTGTTATACGTTAGAAGTTTTATGTGAGAAGGTGAATTTCTTAGTTTATGCCTCAGAAAACACAGCTTTTTAAATGCAGAGGAGCATATGTTATCTATATGTGAGTTCCAGGAAAGACGGCTTGTGATTGTTACACCTAGATATTTGTAGCTATTAACCTGCTTTAGTGTTGATGATCCGAGTGTATACACGTGGTTAATTGGGTTCTTTTTATGTGTTATTTGCATCGAAACTGTTTTTTCAGTGTTAAGAACCATGGAAAACTCGCTGCACCAATCAAGAACATTTCGAAGACACTGGTCAAGTTCGTTTTGATCGTTAGTACACGTAATTTGACGGAAAACGACACAATCATCAGCAAACAAGCGAATATGAGTACCTGGAGTAACCACATTAACAATATCATTTATGTAAATCTGAAAAAGCAAAGGCCCCAAGACGCTTCCTTGGGGCACCCCAGAGGTGACTGGGAGACAACTGGAGCTGCACCCATCGACTGAAACAAATTGCACTCTATTCGTGAGGTAATCTTGAATCCACGATATTAAAATGTCTGGAAGATTAATGTTTTTTAGTTTTTGAATCAGTTTTTCGTGGTGAACTTTATCAAATGCTTTGCTGAAATCCATAAATATGGTGTCTATTTGACCATTCATATCCAGTGTTTTAGCAAAGGTGTGTACTATTGTAACTAATTGTGTTATTGTAGAATAGCCCTTTCTAAACCCATGCTGAAAGTCGCTTAATATGGAGTGTTCTTCAAGAAATTTGTTAATTTGTTTAGCAATAATATGTTCGAGCATTTTACAGCATGCGGAAGTTAAAGAAATAGGACGGTAATTTTGTAGTAATGTGCAGTCACCTTTTTTAAAGATGGGAACAACTCGAGCAGTCTTCCATTCAACCGGAAGTTTTGATGCCAGCAGAGATTTTTTAAACAACACAAAAAGAAACTTCGCAATTATTTCGGCATAGCGTCGCAAAAATACATTGGGTAAATTATCAGGACCAGAAGAAGTTTTAGGTTTCAGTTCTAAAAGCAAAGCAAATACACCAGGGAGGCTAACAAAGTCAACCTCCGATACAGGAAAATTTGATGCGCTTTGTACAGTTTGTACACCTTCAGAGAATACGCTGTGAAAAAAATAATTAAAATGGCGTGCAATGTCAATCGGATCAGTTAAAGTATCTCCCTCCGCTGTTATTTTTGAGATATGTTTCTTGCTGTCACTCAGGAAGTTCCAAAATTTACTTGGGTCATTTTTAACAAAACTGGGTAATGTTGTGTTAAAGTAGAAGTCTTTTGACTCACGAACCGCACGTTCAAGATTATTTTTAAGCGTTGCAATCTGACTTAACTGGTGGTTTTTTTTCTTAGATCTTTTTAGTTTTCGCTTCAGTTGAATAATCTTCCGCGTCATCCAAGGTGTGCGTTTGTGAACTTTTTTGCGTTTATTCGGAACAAAGGCATTTAGACAATATTGACACATTTCGACGAATCGCTCCCACAGCTTGCAGACATCGTCATTATCATCGAAGCTCGATAAACAAGTTTCCATATGATCAATCACTGCGGCATCATCAGCCCTAGAATAATCCTTGAAACAACGTACGTGACTGGCTTTTTTGTTGTGGTAAGGGGACTTAACTAAATCTATCGATACGCTTACGAGGTGATGGTCTGAAATGCCTGTTTCGACCGATACAGTATGCATAGAATATTGACGGCTAGCAAAAACTAAGTCTAGTATAGAGGAAGATGAACCTTGTACACGAGTAGGTTGATTTACAATTTGAGCTAAATCATGAGTAAGCATGACATCAAACAGAACGTCTGCATTGCTCCCAGACTTAGCACCGCCTTGTAAGCGGTACCAGCACACATCTGGCAGATTGAAGTCACCTATTAACAGTATTTTCTTATTTTGGAAATGAGACAGGTGATGTTGTAGCTTAATAAGATAGTCGGGTGCGGCATCTGGTGGCCTGTAGCAACCATACAGGATGAAAGAATGACCCCAGCAAGAAATTTTTATGCAAAGGCATTCAAGGTCAGGAACATCATATATAAGGTCGCATTCTACAGAGTCTTTTAAGAGAATGGCTACGCCACCACCCCTTGAGGTCCTGTCCTTGCGAACAACTTTATAATGAGGAGGAAATACCAGGTCATCTGCTAAGTCCTCATGTAACCAAGTTTCCGTCAGGACTGATATGTGTGGGTCGAACTCCAGCAGTTTAAGTTCAAGCGAGTCTTTCTTGTTTGCAACGCTGCGTGCGTTAATGTTAACTATTCTCAAGCTTTTTATACTAGATTGGCCCGTGTTACTATGGCAAGACAAGCTATCTGTCTTAGTGAAGAAAGAAGCTGAGGTAAATGAACCACTCACTTTATCGGTGAGCGGTTTCGCAACTGCGTACAACTTCGCGTCACGGGCCGACTTGCGCCGATCCCGTCGTTTTTTTGAACCCTCACTTTATCATTTTTTTCGCAGTCCCAAACGTAAGGAATATTATTGATATATAACTTATCAAACACCAAGGAAACCCTTTCTTTTTTATCTCGGTTCGGCTTCGCGCTATCCCATAGTTTCTTTCTTAGTTCACGAACGTTCTTTGAAAAGTCTTCGCCAATTGAATAATCTTTTCCCTTTAGTTTCTTTCCGTTCTTGAGTATCACAGTTTTATGCCTACTGTCTAAAAGCTTTAGGATTACAGGACGTGTTTTGTTAATTGCCGGTTTACCTAACCTATGTATCCGCTCAATAGGGATAGGGTCGAGTCCTAAAATATCATGAAAAATATCTTTGTTTACGGTTTCTTCAAGCGATTCATTTGTTTCCTCTTCAGTTTCTGGGATGCCATATATGATCAGATTTGACCTCCTACTATAATTTTCAAGATGCTCAAGCCTTGCTTCAAGCCTTTCAATCGTTGTACTCATACAACTAACCTGTTCTTGGCAGGACGTTACTCGGCTCTCAAGCCTGGACAGGGCATCTAATTTGTTCTCTATGTTCAGTAATCTGTTCTCTTTCATATCTTTTATGTCGACTGCAATATCATTAAGTTGTTGTAAAATTCGGGTCATGTCAGGGCCTGGGTTCGATTCAATGTCTCCGGCTAACAATAATAATTTCCTCAGACACAATGTGAAAACCTGTAGCAAGCAACAAAGCCGAGGGCACGGCAGCACCAACAGGAATAGGTCATTAGAACGAAAACATTTTCCATACTTTTTGCTCACCTGCACAAGGAAGACAAACGGATTAGTGCTCCGCATTCTGTCGATGCTGCCATGCCCAGTGGTTGCAAAACGAGCATGAATCCCATTTATAGCTTGAGTGCACTGTGATGCCCCCTGCAGTCCAGGTTCCTGGCAATCAGAACGTGTTGCCGAAGAATGATGACACGGATGCCAAGATTCCAATGCTGGTGGGCGTATTTCTTGATCGATGTCTTGATGCGTTGAAAGATGGACATGCGCAGAGAGGTTCAGCACGCTGATGTCCGGACAGCCAACGTTGAAACACCCAAGAAGGCCACACAGCTGCACAAGGAAGACAAACGGATTAGTGCTCCGCATTCTGTCGATGCTGCCATGCCCAGTGGTTGCAAAACGAGCATGAATCCCATTTATAGCTTGAGTGCACTGTGATGCCCCCTGCAGTCCAGGTTCCTGGCAATCAGAACGTGTTGCCGAAGAATGATGATACGGATGCCAAGATTCCAATGCTGGTGGGCGTATTTCTTGATCGATGTCTTGATGCGTTGAAAGATGGACATGCGCAGAGAGGTTCAGCACGCTGATGTCCGGACAGCCAACGTTGAAACACCCAAGAAGGCCACACAGCTGCACAAGGAAGACAAACGGATTAGTGCTCCGCATTCTGTCGATGCTGCCATGCCCAGGCATGGGCATGGCAGCATATAACCACGCATATGCGTGGTTAAAACGCGTTTTGGCACAAACCCATGTGCGGGTTCTAAAAAGAGCAGCGTTGGCATGCTTTTCACGTGGTTTGGTAGAAATCCACACGCGCGTTCTGCCAAAAGACCATTTGCATGCATATCGTGTGGTTTTGCAGAAAACTGCATCCGCGTCAACCAAAAGATGCATATGCATGCTCAAAACGCGTTTCGGCAAAAATCCATGTGCGGGTGCTAAAAAGAGCAGCATTGGCATGCTTTTCGCGTCGTTTGGTAGAAATCCACACGCGCGTTCTGCCAAAAGCACCATTTGCATGCATACCGTGGTTTTGCAGAAAACTGCATCCGCGTCTACCAAAAGTTGCATATGCATGCTTAAAACGCGTTTTGGCACAAATCCATGTGCGGGTTCTAAATAGAGCAGCGTTGGCATGCTTTTCACGTGGTTTGGTAGAAATCCACACGCGCGTTCTGCCAAAAGCACCATTTGCATGCATATCGTGTGGTTTTGCAGAAAACTGCATCCGCGTCAACCAAAAGATGCATATGCATGCTTAAAACGCGTTTCGGCACAAATCCATGTGTGGGTGCTAAAAAGAGCAGCATTGGCATGCTTTTCACGTCGTTTGGTAGAAATCCACACGCGCGTGCTGCCAAAAGCACCATTTGCATGCATATCGTGTGGTTTTGCAGAAAACTGCATCCGCGTCTACCAAAAGATGCATATGCGTGGTTAAAACGCGTTTTGGCACAAACCCATGTGCGGGTTCTGAAAAGAGCAGCGTTGGCATGCTTTTCACGTGGTTTGGTAGAAATCCACACGCGCGTTCTGCCAAAAGACCATTTGCATGCATATCGTGTGGTTTTGCAGAAAACTGCATCCGCGTCAACCAAAAGATGCATATGCATGCTAAAAACGCGTTTCGGCAAAAATCCATGTGCGGGTGCTAAAAAGAGCAGCATTGGCATGCTTTTCGCGTCGTTTGGTAGAAATCCACACGCGCGTTCTGCCAAAAGCACCATTTGCATGCATACCGTGGTTTTGCAGAAAACTGCATCCGCGTCTAGCAAAAGTTGCATATGCATGCTTAAAACGCGTTTTGGCACAAATCCATGTGCGGTTTCTAAAAAGAGCAGCATTGGCATGCTTTTCACGTCGTTTGGTAGAAATCCACACGCGCGTTCTGCCAAAAGCACCATTTGCATGCATATCGTGTTGTTTTGCAGAAAACTGCATCCGCGTCTAGCAAAAGATGCATATGCACGCTTAAAACGCGTTTTGGCACAAATCCATGTGCGGGTGCTAAAATGAGCAGCATTGGCATGCTTTTCACGTCGTTTGGTAGAAATCCACACGCGCGTTCTGCCAAAAGCACCATTTGCATGCATGACGTGTGGTTTTGCAGAAAACTGCATCCGCGTCTACCAAAAGATGCATATGCGTGGTTAAAACGCGTTTTGGCACAAACCCATGTGCGGGTTCTAAAAAGAGCAGCGTTGGCATGCTTTTCACGTGGTTTGGTAGAAATCCACACGCGCGTTCTGCCAAAAGCACCATTTGCATGCATACGGTGGTTTTGCAGAAAACTGCATCCGCGTCTACCAAAAGATGCATATGCATGCTCAAAACGCGTTTCGGCAAAAATCCATGTGCGGGTGCTAAAAAGAGCAGCATTGGCATGCTTTTCGCGTCGTTTGGTAGAAATCCACACGCGCGTTCTGCCAAAAGCACCTTTTGCATGCATACCGTGGTTTTGCAGAAAACTGCATCCGCGTCTACCAAAAGTTGCATATGCATGCTTAAAACGCGTTTTGGCACAAATCTATGTGCGGGTTCTAAAAAGAGCAGCATTGGCATGCTTTTCACGTCGTTTGGTAGAAATCCACACGGGCGTTCTGCCAAAAGCACCATTTGCATGCATATCGTGTGGTTTTGCAGAAAACTGCATCCCCGTCAACCAAAAGATGCATATGCATGCTTAAAACGCGTTTCGGCACAAATCCATGTGCGGGTGCTAAAAAGAGCAGCATTGGCATGCTTTTCACGTCGTTTGGTAGAAATCGACACGCGCGTTCGGCCAAAAGCACCATTTGCATGCATATCATGTGGTTATGCAGAAAACTGCATCCGCGTCTAGCAAAAGTTGCATATGCATGCTTAAAACGCGTTTTGGCACAAATCCATGTGCTGGTTCTAAAAAGAGCAGCATTGGCATGCTTTTCACGTCGTTTGGTAGAAATCCACACGCGCGTTCTGCCAAAAGCACCATTTGCATGCATATCGTGTGGTTTTGCAGAAAACTGCATCCGCGTCTACCAAAAGTTGCATATGCATGCTTCAAACGCGTTTTGGCACAAATCCATGTGCGGGTTCTAAAAAGAGCAGCATTGGCATGCTTTTCACGTCGTTTGGTAGAAATCAACACGCGCGTTCTGCAAAAAGCACCATTGGCATGCATATCGTGTGGTTTTGCAGAAAACTGCATCCGCGTCTAGCAAAAAATGCATATGCACGCTTAAAACGCGTTTTGGCACAAATCCATGTGCGGGTGCTAAAAAGAGCAGCATTGGCATGCTTTTCACGTCGTTTGGTAGAAATCCACACGTGCGTTCTGCCAAAAGCACCATTTGCATGCATATCGTGTGGTTTTGCAGAAAACTGCATCCGCGTCTACCAAAAGATGCATATGCATGCCTAAAACGCGTTCTGGTACAAATCCATGTGCGGGTTCTAAAAAGAGCAGCATTGGCACGCTTTTCACGTCGTTTGGTAGAAATCCACACGCGCGTTCGGCCAAAAGCACCATTTCCATGCATATCGTGTGGTTTTGCAGAAAACTGCATCCGCGTCAACCAAAAGATGCATATGCATGCTTAAAACGCGTTTCGGCACAAATCCATGTGCGGGTGCTAAAAAGAGCAGCATTGGCATGCTTTTCACGTCGTTTGGTAGAAATCCACACGCGCGTGCTGCCAAAAGCATCATTTGCATGGATATCGTGTGGTTTTGCAGAAAACTGCATCCGCGTCTACCAAAAGATGCATATGCGTGGTTAAAACGCGTTTTGGCACAAACCCATGTGCGGGTTCTAAAAAGAGCAGCGTTGGCATGCTTTTCACGTGGTTTGGTAGAAATCCACACGCGCGTTCTGCCAAAAGACCATTTGCATGCATATCGTGTGGTTTTGCAGAAAACTGCATCCGCGTCAACCAAAAGATGCATATGCATGCTCAAAACGCGTTTCGGCAAAAATCCCTGTGCGGGTGCTAAAAAGAGCAGCATTGGCATGCTTTTCGCGTCGTTTGGTAGAAATCCACGCGCGCGTTCTGCCAAAAGCACCATTTGCATGCATACCGTGGTTTTGCAGAAAACTGCATCCGCGTCTACCAAAAGTTGCATATGCATGCTTAAAACGCGTTCTGGCACAAATCCATGTGCGGGTTCTAAAAAGAGCAGCATTGGCATGCTTTTCACGTCGTTTGGTAGAAATCCACACGCGCGTTCTGCCAAAAGCACCATTTGCATGCATATCGTGTGGTTTTGCAGAAAACTGCATCCGCGTCAACCAAAAAATGCATATGCATGCTTAAAACGCGTTTCGGCACAAATCCATGTGCGGGTGCTAAAATGAACCGCATTGGCATGCTTTTCACGTCGTTTGGTAGAAATCCACACCCGCGTTCTGCGAAAAGCACCATTTGCATGCAAATCGTGTGGTTTTGCAGAAAACTGCATCCGCCTCTGCCAAAAGATGCATATGCGTGGTTAAAACGCGTTTTCGCACAAATCCATGTGCGGGTTCTAAAAAGAGCAGCGTTGGCATGCTTTTCACGTGGTTTGGTAGAAATCCACACGCGCGTTCTGCCAAAAGCACCATTTGCATGCATATCGTGTGGTTTTGCAGAAAACTGCATCCGCGTCAACCAAAAGATGTATATGCATGCTTAAAACGCGTTTCGGCACAAATCCATGTGTGGGTGCTAAAAAGAGCAGCATTGGCATGCTTTTCACGTCGTTTGGTAGAAATCCACACGCGCGTGCTGCCAAAAGCACCATTTGCATGCATATCGTGTGGTTTTGCAGAAAACTGCATCCGCGTCTACCAAAAGATGCATATGCGTGGTTAAAACGCGTTTTGGCACAAACCCATGTGCGGGTTCTGAAAAGAGCAGCGTTGGCATGCTTTTCACGTGGTTTGGTAGAAATCCACACGCGCGTTCTGCCAAAAGGCCATTTGCATGCATATCGTGTGGTTTTGCAGAAAACTGCATCCGCGTCAACCAAAAGATGCATATGCATGCTAAAAACGCGTTTCGGCAAAAATTCATGTGCGGGTGCTAAAAAGAGCAGCATTGGCATGCTTTTCGCGTCGTTTGGTACAAATCCACACGCGCGTTCTGCCAAAAGCACCATTTGCATGCATACCGTGGTTTTGCAGAAAACTGCATCCGCGTCTACCAAAAGTTGCATATGCATGCTTAAAACGCGTTTTGGCACAAATCCATGTGCGGGTTCTAAAAAGAGCAGCATTGGCATGCTTTTTACGTCGTTTGGTAGAAATCCACACGGGCGTTCTGCCAAAAGCACCATTTGCATGCATATCGTGTGGTTTTGCAGAAAACTGCATCCCCGTCAACCAAAAGATGCATATGCATGCTTAAAACGCCTTTCGGCACAAATCCATGTGCGGGTGCTAAAAAGAGCAGCATTGGCATGCTTTTCACGTCGTTTGGTAGAAATCGACACGCGCGTTCGGCCAAAAGCACCATTTGCATGCATATCATGTGGTTTTGCAGAAAACTGCATCCGCGTCTAGCAAAAGTTGCATATGCATGCTTAAAACGCGTTTTGGCACAAATCCATGTGCGGTTTCTAAAAAGAGCAGCATTGGCATGCTTTTCACGTCGTTTGGTAGAAATCCACACGCGCGTTCTGCCAAAAGCACCATTTGCATGCATATCGTGTGGTTTTGCAGAAAACTGCATCCGCGTCTAGCAAAAGATGCATATGCACGCTTAAAACGCGTTTTGGCACAAATCCATGTGCGGGTGCTAAAATGAGCAGCATTGGCATGCTTTTCACGTCGTTTGGTAGAAATCCACACGCGCGTTCTGCCAAAAGCACCATTTGCATGCATATCGTGTGGTTTTGCAGAAAACTGCATCCGCGTCTACCAAAAGATGCATATGCATGCTCAAAACGCGTTTCGGCAAAAATCCATGTGCGGGTGCTAAAAAGAGCAGCATTGGCATGCTTTTCGCGTCGTTTGGTAGAAATCCACACGCGCGTTCTGCCAAAAGCACCATTTGCATGCATACCGTGGTTTTGCAGAAAACTGCATCCGCGTCTACCAAAAGTTGCATATGCATGCTTAAAACGCGTTTTGGCACAAATCCATGTGCGGGTTCTAAAAAGAGCAGCATTGGCATGCTTTTCACGTCGTTTGGTAGAAATCCACACGGGCGTTCTGCCAAAAGCACCATTTGCATGCATATCGTGTGGTTTTGCAGAAAACTGCATCCCCGTCAACCAAAAGATGCATATGCATGCTTAAAACGCGTTTCGGCACAAATCCATGTGCGGGTGCTAAAAAGAGCAGCATTGGCATGCTTTTCACGTCGTTTGGTAGAAATCGACACGCGCGTTCGGCCAAAAGCACCATTTGCATGCATATCATGTGGTTTTGCAGAAAACTGCATCCGCGTCTAGCAAAAGTTGCATATGCATGCTTAAAACGCGTTTTGGCACAAATCCATGTGCGGGTTCTAAAAAGAGCAGCATTGGCATGCTTTTCACGTCGTTTGGTAGAAATCCACACGCGCGTTCTGCCAAAAGCACCATTTGCATGCATATCGTGTGGTTTTGCAGAAAACTGCATCCGCGTCTACCAAAAGTTGCATATGCATGCTTCAAACGCGTTTTGGCACAAATCCATGTGCGGGTTCTAAAAAGAGCAGCATTGGAATGCTTTTCACGTCGTTTGGTAGAAATCCACACGCGCGTTCTGCCAAAAGCACCATTTGCATGCATATCGTGTGGTTTTGCAGAAAACTGCATCCGCGTCTACCAAAAGTTGCATATGCATGCTTCAAACGCGTTTTGGCACAAATCCATGTGCGGGTTCTAAAAAGAGCAGCATTGGAATGCTTTTCACGTCGTTTGGTAGAAATCCACACGCGCGTTCTGCCAAAAGCACCATTTGCATGCATATCGTGTGGTTTTGCAGAAAACTGCATCCGCGTCTACCAAAAGTTGCATATGCATGCTTCAAACGCGTTTTGGCACAAATCCATGTGCGGGTTTTAAAAAGAGCAGCATTGGCATGCTTTTCACGTCGTTTGGTAGAAATCAACACGCGCGTTCTGCAAAAAGCACCATTTGCATGCATATCGTGTGGTTTTGCAGAAAACTGCATCCGCGTCTAGCAAAAGATGCATATGCACGCTTAAAACGCGTTTTGGCACAAATCCATGTGCGGGTGCTAAAAAGAGCAGCATTGGCATGCTTTTCACGTCGTTTGGTAGAAATCCACACGCGCGTTCTGCCAAAAGCACCATTTGCATGCATATCGTGTGGTTTTGCAGAAAACTGCATCCGCGTCTACCAAAAGATGCATATGCATGCTTAAAACGCGTTCTGGTACAAATCCATGTGCGGGTTCTAAAAAGAGCAGCATTGGCACGCTTTTCACGTCGTTTGGAAGAAATCCACACGCGCGTTCGGCCAAAAGCACCATTTCCATGCATATCGTGTGGTTTTGCAGAAAACTGCATCCGCGTCAACCAAAAGATGCATATGCATGCTTAAAACGCGTTTCGGCACAAATCCATGTGCGGGTGCTAAAATGAGCAGCATTGGCATGCTTTTCACGTCGTTTGGTAGAAATCCACACGCGCGTGCTGCCAAAAGCACGATTTGCATGGATATCGTGTGGTTTTGCAGAAAACTGCATCCGCGTCTACCAAAAGATGCATATGCGTGGTTAAAACGCGTTTTGGCACAAACCCATGCGCGGGTTCTAAAAAGAGCAGCGTTGGCATGCTTTTCACGTGGTTTGGTAGAAATCCACACGCGCGTTCTGCCAAAAGACCATTTGCATGCATATCGTGTGGTTTTGCAGAAAACTGCATCCGCGTCAACCAAAAGATGCATATGCATGCTCAAAACGCGTTTCGGCAAAAATGCATGTGCGGGTGCTAAAAAGAGCAGCATTGGCATGCTTTTCGCGTCGTTTGGTAGAAATCCACACGCGCGTTCTGCCAAAAGCACCATTTGCATTCATACCGTGGTTTTGCAGAAAACTGCATCCGCGTCTACCAAAAGTTGCATATGCATGCTTAAAACGCGTTTTGGCACAAATCCATGTGCGGGTTCTAAAAAGAGCAGCGTTGGCATGCTTTTCACGTGGTTTGCTAGAAATCCACACGCGCGTTCTGCCAAAAGCACCATTTGCATGCATATCGTGTGGTTTTGCAGAAAACTGCATCCGCGTCAACCAAAAGATGCATATGCATGCTTAAGACGCGTTTCGGCACAAATCCATGTGTGGGTGCTAAAAAGAGCAGCATTGGCATGCTTTTCACGTCGTTTGGTAGAAATCCACACCCGCGTTCTGCGAAAAGCACCATTTGCATGCAAATCGTGTGGTTTTGCAGAAAACTGCATCCGCGTCTACCAAAAGATGCATATGCGTGGTTAAAACGCGTTTTGGCACAAATGCATGTGCGGGTGCTGAAAAGAGCAGCATTGGCATGCTTGTCACGTCGTTTGGTAGAAATCCACCCGCGCGTTCTGCCAAAAGCACCATTTGCATGCATATTGTGTGGTTTTGCAGAAAACTGCATCCGCGTCTACCAAAAAAGTGCATGTGCTTGCTTAAAACGCGTTCTGGTACAAATCCATGTGCGGGTTCTAAAAAGAGCAGGATTGGCATGCTTTTCACGTCGTTTGGTAGAAATCCACACGCGCGTTCGGCCAAATGCACCATTTGCATGCATATCGTGTGGTTTTGCAGAAAACTGCATCCGCGTCTACCAAAAGATGCATATGCATGCTTAAAACGCGTTTCGGCACAAATCCATGTGCGGGTTCTAAAAAGAGCAGCATTGGCATGCTTTTCACGTCGTTTGGTAGAAATCCACACGCGCGTTCTGCCAAAAGCACCATTTGCATGCATATCGTGTGGTTTTGCAGAAAACTGCATCCGCGTCAGCCAAAAAATGCATATGCATGCTTAAAACGCGTTTCGGCACAAATCCATGTGCGGGTGCTAAAATGTACCGCATTGGCATGCTTTTCACGTCGTTTGGTAGAAATCCACACGCGCGTGCTGCCAAAAGCACCATTTGCATGCATATCGTGTGGTTTTGCAGAAAACTGCATCCGCGTCTACCAAAAGATGCATATGCGTGGTTAAAACGCGTTTTGGCACAAACCCATGTGCGGGTTCTGAAAAGAGCAGCGTTGGCATGCTTTTCACGTGGTTTGGTAGAAATCCACACGCGCGTTCTGCCAAAAGCACCATTTGCATGCATACCGTGGTTTTGCAGAAAACTGCATCCGCGTCTACCAAAAGTTGCATATGCATGCTTAAAACGCGTTTTGGCACAAATCCATGTGCGGGTTCTAAAAAGAGCAGCATTGGCATGCTTTTTACGTCGTTTGGTAGAAATCCACACGCGCGTTCCGCCAAAAGCACCATTTGCATGCATATCGTGTGGTTTTGCAGAAAACTGCATCCGCGTCTACCAAAAGGTGCAGGTGCATGCTTAAAACGCGTTTTGGCACAAATCCATGTGCGGGTGCTAAAGGAGCAGCATTGGCATGCTTTTCACGACGTTTGGTAGAAATCCACACGCGCGTTCTGCCAAAAGCACCATTTGCATGCATATCGTGTGGTTTTGCAGAAAACTGCATCCGCGTCTACCAAAAGATGCATATGCATGCTTAAAACGCGTTCTGGCACAAATCCATGTGCGGGTTCTAAAAAGAGCAGCATTGGCATGCTTTTCACGTCGTTTGGTAGAAATCCACACGCGCGTTCTGCCAAAAGCACCATTTGCATGCATATCGTGTGGTTTTGCAGAAAACTGCATCCGCGTCAACCAAAAAATGCATATGCATGCTTAAAACGCGTTTCGGCAAAAATCCATGTGCGGGTGCTAAAATGAACCGCATTGGCATGCTTTTCCCGTCGTTTGGTAGAAATCCACCCGCGCGTTCTGCGAAAAGCACCATTTGCATGCATATCGTGTGGTTTTGCAGAAAACTGCATCCGCGTCTACCAAATGGTGCAGATGCATGCTTAAAACGCGTTTTGGCACAAATCCATGTGCGGGTTCTAAAAAGAGCAGCATTTGCATGCTTTTCACGTCGTTTGGAAGAAATCCACACGCGCGTTCTGCCAAAAGCACCATTTGCATGCATATCGTGTGGTTTTGCAGAAAACTGCATCCGCGTCTACAAAAAGATGCATATGCATGCTTAAAACGCGTTTTGGCACAAATCCATGTGCGGGTGCTAAAAAGAGCAGCATTGGCATGCTTTTCACGTCGTTTGGTAGAAATCCACACGCGCGTTCCGCCAAAAGCACCATTTGCATGCATATCGTGTGGTTTTGCAGAAAACTGCATCCGCGTCTACCAAAAGGTGCAGGTGCATGCTTAAAACGCCTTTTGGCACAAATCCATGTGCGGGTGCTAAAAAGAGCAGCATTGGCATGCTTTTCACGACGTTTGGTAGAAATCCACACGCGCGTTCTGCCAAAAGCACCATTTGCATGCATATTGTGTGGTTTTGCAGAAAACTGCATCCGCGTCTACCAAAAGATGCATATGCATGCTTAAAACGCGTTCTGGCACAAATCCATGTGCGGGTTCTAAAAAGAGCAGCATTGGCATGCTTTTCACGTCGTTTGGTAGAAATCCACACGCGCGTTCTGCCAAAACCACCATTTGCATGCATATCGTGTGGCTTTGCAGAAAACTGCATCCGCGTCTACCAAATGGTGCAGATGCATGCTTAAAACGCGTTTTGGCACAAATCCATGTGCGGGTTCTAAAAAGAGCAGCATTTGCATGCTTTTCACGTCGTTTGGAAGAAATCCACACGCGCGTTCTGCCAAAAGCACCATTTGCATGCATATCGTGTGGTTCTGCAGAAAACTGCATCCGCGTCTACCAAAAGATGCATATGCATGCTTAAAACGCGTTTTGGCACAAATCCATGTGCGGGTGCTAAAAAGAGCAGCATTGGCATCCTTTTCACGTCGTTTGGTAGAAATCCACACGCGCGTTCCGCCAAAAGCACCATTTGCATGCATATCGTGTGGTTTTGCAGAAAACTGCATCCGCGTCTACCAAAAGGTGCAGGTGCATGCTTAAAACGCGTTTTGGCACAAATCCATGAGCTGGTGCTAAAAAGAGCAGCATTGGCATGCTTTTCACGACGTTTGGTAGAAATCCACACGCGCGTTCTGCCAAAAGCACCATTTGCATGCATATCGTGTGGTTTTGCAGAAAACTGCATCCGCGTCAACCAAAAAATGCATATGCATGCTTAAAACGCGTTTCGGCACAAATCCATGTGCGGGTTCTAAAAAGAGCAGCATTGGCATGCTTTTCACATCGTTTGGTAGAAATCCACACGCGCGTTCTGCCAAAAGCACCATTTGCATGCATATCGTGTGGTTTTGCAGAAAACTGCATCCGCGTCTACCAAAAGTTGCATATGCATGCTTAAAACGCGTTTTGGCACAAATCCATGTGCGGGTTCTAAAAAGAGCAGCATTGGCATGCTTTTCACGTCGTTTGGTAGAAATCCACACGCGCGTTCTGCCAAAAGCACCATTTGCATGCATATCGTGTGGTTTTGCAGAAAACTGCATCCGCGTCTACCAAAAGATGCATATGCATGCTTAAAACGCGTTTTGGCACAAATCCATGTGCGGGTGCTGAAAAGAGCAGCATTGGCATGCTTTTCACGTCGTTTGGTAGAAATCCACCCGCGCGTTCTGCGAAAAGCACCATTTGCATGCATATCGTGTGGTTTTGCAGAAAACTGCATCCGCGTCTACCAAATGGTGCAGATGCATGCTTAAAACGCGTTTTGGCACAAATCCATGTGCGGGTTCTAAAAAGAGCCTCATTTGCATGCTTTTCACGTCGTTTGGAAGAAATCCACACGCGCGTTCTGCCAAAAGCACCATTTGCATGCATATCGTGTGGTTTTGCAGAAAACTGCATCCGCGTCTGCCAAAAGATGCATATGCATGCTTAAAACGCGTTTTGGCACAAATCCATGTGCGGGTGCTAAAAAGAGCAGCATTGGCATGCTTTTCACGTCGTTTGGTAGAAATCCACACGCGCGTTCCGCCAAAAGCACCATTTGCATGCATATCGTGTGGTTTTGCAGAAAACTGCATCCGCGTCTACCAAAAGGTGTAGGTGCATGCTTAAAACGCGTTTTGGCACAAATCCATGTGCGGGTGCTAAAAAGAGCAGCATTGGCATGCTTTTCACGACGTTTGGTAGAAATCCACACGCGCGTTCTGCCAAAAGCACCATTTGCATGCATATTGTGTGGTTTTGCAGAAAACTGCATCCGCGTCTACCAAAAAAGTGCATGTGCTTGCTTAAAACGCGTTCTGGTACAAATCCATGTGCGGGTTCTAAAAAGAGCAGGATTGGCATGCTTTTCACGTCGTTTGGTAGAAATCCACACGCGCGTTCGGCCAAATGCACCATTTGCATGCATATCGTGTGGTTTTGCAGAAAACTGCATCCGCGTCTACCAAAAGATGCATATGCATGCTTAAAACGCGTTTCGGCACAAATCCATGTGCGGGTTCTAAAAAGAGCAGCATTGGCATGCTTTTCACGTCGTTTGGTAGAAATCCACACGCGCGTTCTGCCAAAAGCACCATTTGCATGCATATCGTGTGGTTTTGCAGAAAACTGCATCCGCGTCAGCCAAAAAATGCATATGCATGCTTAAAACGCGTTTCGGCACAAATCCATGTGCGGGTGCTAAAATGTACCGCATTGGCATGCTTTTCACGTCGTTTGGTAGAAATCCACACGCGCGTGCTGCCAAAAGCACCATTTGCATGCATATCGTGTGGTTTTGCAGAAAACTGCATCCGCGTCTACCAAAAGATGCATATGCGTGGTTAAAACGCGTTTTGGCACAAACCCATGTGCGGGTTCTGAAAAGAGCAGCGTTGGCATGCTTTTCACGTGGTTTGGTAGAAATCCACACGCGCGTTCTGCCAAAAGCACCATTTGCATGCGTACCGTGGTTTTGCAGAAAACTGCATCCGCGTCTACCAAAAGTTGCATATGCATGCTTAAAACGCGTTTTGGCACAAATCCATGTGCGGGTTCTAAAAAGAGCAGCATTGGCATGCTTTTTACGTCGTTTGGTAGAAATCCACACGCGCGTTCCGCCAAAAGCACCATTTGCATGCATATCGTGTGGTTTTGCAGAAAACTGCATCCGCGTCTACCAAAAGGTGCAGGTGCATGCTTAAAACGCGTTTTGGCACAAATCCATGTGCGGGTGCTAAAGGAGCAGCATTGGCATGCTTTTCACGACGTTTGGTAGAAATCCACACGCGCGTTCTGCCAAAAGCACCATTTGCATGCATATCGTGTGGTTTTGCAGAAAACTGCATCCGCGTCTACCAAAAGATGCATATGCATGCTTAAAACGCGTTCTGGCACAAATCCATGTGCGGGTTCTAAAAAGAGCAGCATTGGCATGCTTTTCACGTCGTTTGGTAGAAATCCACACGCGCGTTCTGCCAAAAGCACCATTTGCATGCATATCGTGTGGTTTTGCAGAAAACTGCATCCGCGTCAACCAAAAAATGCATATGCATGCTTAAAACGCGTTTCGGCACAAATCCATGTGCGGGTGCTAAAATGAACCGCATTGGCATGCTTTTCCCGTCGTTTGGTAGAAATCCACCCGCGCGTTCTGCGAAAAGCACCATTTGCATGCATATCGTGTGGTTTTGCAGAAAACTGCATCCGCGTCTACCAAATGGTGCAGATGCATGCTTAAAACGCGTTTTGGCACAAATCCATGTGCGGGTTCTAAAAAGAGCAGCATTTGCATGCTTTTCACGTCGTTTGGAAGAAATCCACACGCGCGTTCTGCCAAAAGCACCATTTGCATGCATATCGTGTGGTTTTGCAGAAAACTGCATCCGCGTCTACAAAAAGATGCATATGCATGCTTAAAACGCGTTTTGGCACAAATCCATGTGCGGGTGCTAAAAAGAGCAGCATTGGCATGCTTTTCACGTCGTTTGGTAGAAATCCACACGCGCGTTCCGCCAAAAGCACCATTTGCATGCATATCGTGTGGTTTTGCAGAAAACTGCATCCGCGTCTACCAAAAGGTGCAGGTGCATGCTTAAAACGCCTTTTGGCACAAATCCATGTGCGGGTGCTAAAAAGAGCAGCATTGGCATGCTTTTCACGACGTTTGGTAGAAATCCACACGCGCGTTCTGCCAAAAGCACCATTTGCATGCATATTGTGTGGTTTTGCAGAAAACTGCATCCGCGTCTACCAAAAGATGCATATGCATGCTTAAAACGCGTTCTGGCACAAATCCATGTGCGGGTTCTAAAAAGAGCAGCATTGGCATGCTTTTCACGTCGTTTGGTAGAAATCCACACGCGCGTTCTGCCAAAACCACCATTTGCATGCATATCGTGTGGCTTTGCAGAAAACTGCATCCGCGTCTACCAAATGGTGCAGATGCATGCTTAAAACGCGTTTTGGCACAAATCCATGTGCGGGTTCTAAAAAGAGCAGCATTTGCATGCTTTTCACGTCGTTTGGAAGAAATCCACACGCGCGTTCTGCCAAAAGCACCATTTGCATGCATATCGTGTGGTTCTGCAGAAAACTGCATCCGCGTCTACCAAAAGATGCATATGCATGCTTAAAACGCGTTTTGGCACAAATCCATGTGCGGGTGCTAAAAAGAGCAGCATTGGCATCCTTTTCACGTCGTTTGGTAGAAATCCACACGCGCGTTCCGCCAAAAGCACCATTTGCATGCATATCGTGTGGTTTTGCAGAAAACTGCATCCGCGTCTACCAAAAGGTGCAGGTGCATGCTTAAAACGCGTTTTGGCACAAATCCATGTGCGGGTGCTAAAAAGAGCAGCATTGGCATGCTTTTCACGACGTTTGGTAGAAATCCACACGCGCGTTCTGCCAAAAGCACCATTTGCATGCATATCGTGTGGTTTTGCAGAAAACTGCATCCGCGTCAACCAAAAAATGCATATGCATGCTTAAAACGCGTTTCGGCACAAATCCATGTGCGGGTTCTAAAAAGAGCAGCATTGGCATGCTTTTCACATCGTTTGGTAGAAATCCACACGCGCGTTCTGCCAAAAGCACCATTTGCATGCATATCGTGTGGTTTTGCAGAAAACTGCATCCGCGTCTACCAAAAGTTGCATATGCATGCTTAAAACGCGTTTTGGCACAAATCCATGTGCGGGTTCTAAAAAGAGCAGCATTGGCATGCTTTTCACGTCGTTTGGTAGAAATCCACACGCGCGTTCTGCCAAAAGCACCATTTGCATGCATATCGTGTGGTTTTGCAGAAAACTGCATCCGCGTCTACCAAAAGATGCATATGCATGCTTAAAACGCGTTTTGGCACAAATCCATGTGCGGGTGCTGAAAAGAGCAGCATTGGCATGCTTTTCACGTCGTTTGGTAGAAATCCACCCGCGCGTTCTGCGAAAAGCACCATTTGCATGCATATCGTGTGGTTTTGCAGAAAACTGCATCCGCGTCTACCAAATGGTGCAGATGCATGCTTAAAACGCGTTTTGGCACAAATCCATGTGCGGGTTCTAAAAAGAGCCTCATTTGCATGCTTTTCACGTCGTTTGGAAGAAATCCACACGCGCGTTCTGCCAAAAGCACCATTTGCATGCATATCGTGTGGTTTTGCAGAAAACTGCATCCGCGTCTGCCAAAAGATGCATATGCATGCTTAAAACGCGTTTTGGCACAAATCCATGTGCGGGTGCTAAAAAGAGCAGCATTGGCATGCTTTTCACGTCGTTTGGTAGAAATCCACACGCGCGTTCCGCCAAAAGCACCATTTGCATGCATATCGTGTGGTTTTGCAGAAAACTGCATCCGCGTCTACCAAAAGGTGTAGGTGCATGCTTAAAACGCGTTTTGGCACAAATCCATGTGCGGGTGCTAAAAAGAGCAGCATTGGCATGCTTTTCACGACGTTTGGTAGAAATCCACACGCGCGTTCTGCCAAAAGCACCATTTGCATGCATATTGTGTGGTTTTGCAGAAAACTGCATCCGCGTCTACCAAAAAAGTGCATGTGCTTGCTTAAAACGCGTTCTGGTACAAATCCATGTGCGGGTTCTAAAAAGAGCAGCATTGGCATGCTTTTCACGTCGTTTGGTAGAAATCCACACGCGCGTTCGGCCAAATGCACCATTTGCATGCAGATCGTGTGGTTTTGCAGAAAACTGCATCCGCGTCTACCAAAAGATGCATATGCATGCTTAAAACGCGTTCTGGCACAAATCCATGTGCGGGTTCTAAAAAGAGCAGCATTGGCATGCTTTTCACGTCGTTTGGTAGAAATCCACACGCGCGTTCTGTCAAAAGCACCATTTGCATGCATATCGTGTGGTTTTGCAGAAAACTGCATCCGCGTCAACCAAAAAATGCATATGCATGCTTAAAACGCGTTTCGGCACAAATCCATGTGCGGGTGCTAAAATGAACCGCATTGGCATGCTTTTCACGTCGTTTGGTAGAAATCCACACCCGCGTTCTGCGAAAAGCACCATTTGCATGCAAATCGTGTGGTTTTGCAGAAAACTGCATCCGCCTCTGCCAAAAGATGCATATGCGTGGTTAAAACGCGTTTTCGCACAAATCCATGTGCGGGTTCTAAAAAGAGCAGCGTTGGCATGCTTTTCACGTGGTTTGGTAGAAATCCACACGCGCGTTCTGCCAAAAGCACCATTTGCATGCATATCGTGTGGTTTTGCAGAAAACTGCATCCGCGTCAACCAAAAGATGCATATGCATGCTTAAAACGCGTTTCGGCACAAATCCATGTGTGGGTGCTAAAAAGAGCAGCATTGGCATGCTTTTCACGTCGTTTGGTAGAAATCCACACGCGCGTGCTGCCAAAAGCACCATTTGCATGCATATCGTGTGGTTTTGCAGAAAACTGCATCCGCGTCTACCAAAAGATGCATATGCGTGGTTAAAACGCGTTTTGGCACAAACCCATGTGCGGGTTCTGAAAAGAGCAGCGTTGGCATGCTTTTCACGTGGTTTGGTAGAAATCCACACGCGCGTTCTGCCAAAAGGCCATTTGCATGCATATCGTGTGGTTTTGCAGAAAACTGCATCCGCGTCAACCAAAAGATGCATATGCATGCTAAAAACGCGTTTCGGCAAAAATCCATGTGCGGGTGCTAAAAAGAGCAGCATTGGCATGCTTTTCGCGTCGTTTGGTAGAAATCCACACGCGCATGCATATCGTGTGGTTTTGCAGAAAACTGCATCCGCGTCAACCAAAAGATGCATATGCATGCTTAAAACGCGTTTCGGCACAAATCCATGTGTGGGTGCTAAAAAGAGCAGCATTGGCATGCTTTTCACGTCGTTTGGTAGAAATCCACACGCGCGTGCTGCCAAAAGCACCATTTGCATGCATATCGTGTGGTTTTGCAGAAAACTGCATCCGCGTCTACCAAAAGATGCATATGCGTGGTTAAAACGCGTTTTGGCACAAACCCATGTGCGGGTTCTGAAAAGAGCAGCGTTGGCATGCTTTTCACGTGGTTTGGTAGAAATCCACACGCGCGTTCTGCCAAAAGGCCATTTGCATGCATATCGTGTGGTTTTGCAGAAAACTGCATCCGCGTCAACCAAAAGATGCATATGCATGCTAAAAACGCGTTTCGGCAAAAATCCATGTGCGGGTGCTAAAAAGAGCAGCATTGGCATGCTTTTCGCGTCGTTTGGTAGAAATCCACACGCGCGTTCTGCCAAAAGCACCATTTGCATGCATACCGTGGTTTTGCAGAAAACTGCATCCGCGTCTACCAAAAGTTGCATATGCATGCTTAAAACGCGTTTTGGCACAAATCCATGTGCGGGTTCTAAAAAGAGCAGCATTGGCATGCTTTTTACGTCGTTTGGTAGAAATCCACACGGGCGTTCTGCCAAAAGCACCATTTGCATGCATATCGTGTGGTTTTGCAGAAAACTGCATCCCCGTCAACCAAAAGATGCATATGCATGCTTAAAACGCCTTTCGGCACAAATCCATGTGCGGGTGCTAAAAAGAGCAGCATTGGCATGCTTTTCACGTCGTTTGGTAGAAATCGACACGCGCGTTCGGCCAAAAGCACCATTTGCATGCATATCATGTGGTTTTGCAGAAAACTGCATCCGCGTCTAGCAAAAGTTGCATATGCATGCTTAAAACGCGTTTTGGCACAAATCCATGTGCGGTTTCTAAAAAGAGCAGCATTGGCATGCTTTTCACGTCGTTTGGTAGAAATCCACACGCGCGTTCTGCCAAAAGCACCATTTGCATGCATATCGTGTGGTTTTGCAGAAAACTGCATCCGCGTCTAGCAAAAGATGCATATGCACGCTTAAAACGCGTTTTGGCACAAATCCATGTGCGGGTGCTAAAATGAGCAGCATTGGCATGCTTTTCACGTCGTTTGGTAGAAATCCACACGCGCGTTCTGCCAAAAGCACCATTTGCATGCATATCGTGTGGTTTTGCAGAAAACTGCATCCGCGTCTACCAAAAGATGCATATGCGTGGTTAAAACGCGTTTTGGCACAAATCCATGTGCGGGTTCTAAAAAGAGCTGCATTGGCATGCTTTTCACGTCGTTTGGTAGAAATCAACACGCGCGTTCTGCAAAAAGCACCATTTGCATGCATATCGTGTGGTTTTGCAGAAAACTGCATCCGCGTCTAGCAAAAGATGCATATGCACGCTTAAAACGCGTTTTGGCACAAATCCATGTGCGGGTGCTAAAAAGAGCAGCATTGGCATGCTTTTCACGTCGTTTGGTAGAAATCCACACGCGCGTTCTGCCAAAAGCACCATTTGCATGCATATCGTGTGGTTTTGCAGAAAACTGCATCCGCGTCTACCAAAAGATGCATATGCATGCTTAAAACGCGTTCTGGTACAAATCCATGTGCGGGTTCTAAAAAGAGCAGCATTGGCACGCTTTTCACGTCGTTTGGTAGAAATCCACACGCGCGTTCGGCCAAAAGCACCATTTCCATGCATATCGTGTGGTTTTGCAGAAAACTGCATCCGCGTCAACCAAAAGATGCATATGCATGGTTAAAACGCGTTTCGGCACAAATCCATGTGCGGGTGCTAAAATGAGCAGCATTGGCATGCTTTTCACGTCGTTTGGTAGAAATCCACACGCGCGTGCTGCCAAAAGCACGATTTGCATGGATATCGTGTGGTTTTGCAGAAAACTGCATCCGCGTCTACCAAAAGATGCATATGCGTGGTTAAAACGCGTTTTGGCACAAACCCATGTGCGGGTTCTAAAAAGAGCAGCGTTGGCATGCTTTTCACGTGGTTTGGTAGAAATCCACACGCGCGTTCTGCCAAAAGACCATTTGCATGCATATCGTGTGGTTTTGCAGAAAACTGCATCCGCGTCAACCAAAAGATGCATATGCATGCTCAAAACGCGTTTCGGCAAAAATCCATGTGCGGGTGCTAAAAAGAGCAGCATTGGCATGCTTTTCGCGTCGTTTGGTAGAAATCCACACGCACGTTCTGCCAAAAGCACCATTTGCATGCATACCGTGGTTTTGCAGAAAACTGCATCCGCGTCTACCAAAAGTTGCATATGCATGCTTAAAACGCGTTTTGGCACAAATCCATGTGCGGGTTCTAAAAAGAGCAGCGTTGGCATGCTTTTCACGTGGTTTGGTAGAAATCCACACGCGCGTTCTGCCAAAAGCACCATTTGCATGCATATCGTGTGGTTTTGCAGAAAACTGCATCCGCGTCAACCAAAAGATGCATATGCATGCTTAAAACGCGTTTCGGCACAAATCCATGTGTGGGTGCTAAAAAGAGCAGCATTGGCATGCTTTTCACGTCGTTTGGTAGAAATCCACACGCGCGTGCTGCCAAAAGCACCATTTGCATGCATATCGTGTGGTTTTGCAGAAAACTGCATCCGCGTCTAGCAAAAGATGCATATGCACGCTTAAAACGCGTTTTGGCACAAATCCATGTGCGGGTGCTAAAATGAGCAGCGTTGGCATGCTTTTCACGTGGTTTGGTAGAAATCCACACGCGCGTTCTGCCAAAAGACCATTTGCATGCATATCGTGTGGTTTTGCAGAAAACTGCATCCGCGTCAACCAAAAGATGCATATGCATGCTAAAAACGAGTTTCGGCAAAAATCCATGTGCGGGTGCTAAAAAGAGCAGCATTGGCATGCTTTTCGCGTCGTTTGGTAGAAATCCACACGCGCGTTCTGCCAAAAGCACCATTTGCATGCATACCGTGGTTTTGCAGAAAACTGCATCCGCGTCTACCAAAAGTTGCATATGCATGCTTAAAACGCGTTTTGGCACAAATCCATGTGCGGGTTCTAAAAAGAGCAGCATTGGCATGCTTTTTACGTCGTTTGGTAGAAATCCACACGGGCGTTCTGCCAAAAGCACCATTTGCATGCATATCGTGTGGTTTTGCAGAAAACTGCATCCCCGTCAACCAAAAGATGCATATGCATGCTTAAAACGCCTTTCGGCACAAATCCATGTGCGGGTGCTAAAAAGAGCAGCATTGGCATGCTTTTCACGTCGTTTGGTAGAAATCGACACGCGCGTTCGGCCAAAAGCACCATTTGCATGCATATCATGTGGTTTTGCAGAAAACTGCATCCGCGTCTAGCAAAAGTTGCATATGCATGCTTAAAACGCGTTTTGGCACAAATCCATGTGCGGTTTCTAAAAAGAGCAGCATTGGCATGCTTTTCACGTCGTTTGGTAGAAATCCACACGCGCGTTCTGCCAAAAGCACCATTTGCATGCATACCGTGGTTTTGCAGAAAACTGCATCCGCGTCTACCAAAAGTTGCATATGCATGCTTAAAACGCGTTTTGGCACAAATCCATGTGCGGGTGCTGAAAAGAGCAGCATTGGCATGCTTGTCACGTCGTTTGGTAGAAATCCACCCGCGCGTTCTGCCAAAAGCACCATTTGCATGCATATCGTGTGGTTTTGCAGAAAACTGCATCCGCGTCTACCAAATGGTGCAGATGCATGCTTAAAACGCGTTTTGGCACAAATCCATGTGCGGGTTCTAAAAAGAGCAGCATTTGCATGCTTTTCACGTCGTTTGGTAGAAATCCACCCGCGCGTTCTGCCAAAAGCACCATTTGCATGCATATCGTGTGGTTTTGCAGAAAACTGCATCCGCGTCTACCAAATGGTGCAGATGCATGCTTAAAACGCGTTTTGGCACAAATCCATGTGCGGGTTCTAAAAAGAGCAGCATTTGCATGCTTTTCACGTCGTTTGGAAGAAATCCACACGCGCGTTCTGCCAAAAGCACCATTTGCATGCATATCGTGTGGTTCTGCAGAAAACTGCATCCGCGTCTACCAAAAGATGCATATGCATGCTTAAAACGCGTTTTGGCACAAATCCATGTGCGGGTGCTAAAAAGAGCAGCATTGGCATGCTTTTCACGTCGTTTGGTAGAAATCCACACGCGCGTTCCGCCAAAAGCACCATTTGCATGCATATCGTGTGGTTTTGCAGAAAACTGCATCCGCGTCTACCAAAAGGTGCAGGTGCATGTTTAAAACGCGTTTTGGCACAAATCCATGTGCGGGTGCTAAAAAGAGCAGCATTGGCATGCTTTTCACGACGTTTGGTAGAAATCCACACGCGCGTTCTGCCAAAAGCACCATTTGCATGCATATCGTGTGGTTTTGCAGAAAACTGCATCCGCGTCTACCAAAAAAGTGCATGTGCTTGCTTAAAACGCGTTCTGGTACAAATCCATGTGCGGGTTCTAAAAAGAGCAGCATTGGCATGCTTTTCACGTCGTTTGGTAGAAATCCACACGCGCGTTCGGCCAAATGCACCATTTGCATGCATATCGTGTGGTTTTGCAGAAAACTGCATCCGCGTCTACCAAAAGATGCATATGCATGCTTAAAACGCGTTCTGGCACAAATCCATGTGCGGGTTCTAAAAAGAACAGCATTGGCATGCTTTTCACGTCGTTTGGTAGAAATCCACACGCGCGTTCTGCCAAAAGCACCATTTGCATGCATATCGTGTGGTTTTGCAGAAAACTGCATCCGCGTCAACCAAAAAATGCATATGCATGCTTAAAACGCGTTTCGGCACAAATCCATGTGCGGGTTCTAAAAAGAGCAGCATTGGCATGCTTTTTACGTCGTTTGGTAGAAATCCACACGGGCGTTCTGCCAAAAGCACCATTTGCATGCATATCGTGTGGTTTTGCAGAAAACTGCATCCCCGTCAACCAAAAGATGCATATGCATGCTTAAAACGCCTTTCGGCACAAATCCATGTGCGGGTGCTAAAAAGAGCAGCATTGGCATGCTTTTCACGTCGTTTGGTAGAAATCGACACGCGCGTTCGGCCAAAAGCACCATTTGCATGCATATCATGTGGTTTTGCAGAAAACTGCATCCGCGTCTAGCAAAAGTTGCATATGCATGCTTAAAACGCGTTTTGGCACAAATCCATGTGCGGTTTCTAAAAAGAGCAGCATTGGCATGCTTTTCACGTCGTTTGGTAGAAATCCACACGCGCGTTCTGCCAAAAGCACCATTTGCATGCATATCGTGTGGTTTTGCAGAAAACTGCATCCGCGTCTAGCAAAAGATGCATATGCACGCTTAAAACGCGTTTTGGCACAAATCCATGTGCGGGTGCTAAAATGAGCAGCATTGGCATGCTTTTCACGTCGTTTGGTAGAAATCCACACGCGCGTTCTGCCAAAAGCACCATTTGCATGCATATCGTGTGGTTTTGCAGAAAACTGCATCCGCGTCTACCAAAAGATGCATATGCGTGGTTAAAACGCGTTTTGGCACAAACCCATGTGCGGGTTCTAAAAAGAGCAGCGTTGGCATGCTTTTCACGTGGTTTGGTAGAAATCCACACGCGCGTTCTGCCAAAAGCACCATTTGCATGCATACCGTGGTTTTGCAGAAAACTGCATCCGCGTCTACCAAAAGATGCATATGCATGCTCAAAACGCGTTTCGGCAAAAATCCATGTGCGGGTGCTAAAAAGAGCAGCATTGGCATGCTTTTCGCGTCGTTTGGTAGAAATCCACACGCGCGTTCTGCCAAAAGCACCATTTGCATGCATACCGTGGTTTTGCAGAAAACTGCATCCGCGTCTACCAAAAGTTGCATATGCATGCTTAAAACGCGTTTTGGCACAAATCCATGTGCGGGTTCTAAAAAGAGCAGCATTGGCATGCTTTTCACGTCGTTTGGTAGAAATCCACACGGGCGTTCTGCCAAAAGCACCATTTGCATGCATATCGTGTGGTTTTGCAGAAAACTGCATCCCCGTCAACCAAAAGATGCATATGCATGCTTAAAACGCGTTTCGGCACAAATCCATGTGCGGGTGCTAAAAAGAGCAGCATTGGCATGCTTTTCACGTCGTTTGGTAGAAATCGACACGCGCGTTCGGCCAAAAGCACCATTTGCATGCATATCATGTGGTTTTGCAGAAAACTGCATCCGCGTCTAGCAAAAGTTGCATATGCATGCTTAAAACGCGTTTTGGCACAAATCCATGTGCGGGTTCTAAAAAGAGCAGCATTGGCATGCTTTTCACGTCGTTTGGTAGAAATCCACACGCGCGTTCTGCCAAAAGCACCATTTGCATGCATATCGTGTGGTTTTGCAGAAAACTGCATCCGCGTCTACCAAAAGTTGCATATGCATGCTTCAAACGCGTTTTGGCACAAATCCATGTGCGGGTTCTAAAAAGAGCAGCATTGGAATGCTTTTCACGTCGTTTGGTAGAAATCCACACGCGCGTTCTGCCAAAAGCACCATTTGCATGCATATCGTGTGGTTTTGCAGAAAACTGCATCCGCGTCTACCAAAAGTTGCATATGCATGCTTCAAACGCGTTTTGGCACAAATCCATGTGCGGGTTCTAAAAAGAGCAGCATTGGCATGCTTTTCACGTCGTTTGGTAGAAATCAACACGCGCGTTCTGCAAAAAGCACCATTTGCATGCATATCGTGTGGTTTTGCAGAAAACTGCATCCGCGTCTAGCAAAAGATGCATATGCACGCTTAAAACGCGTTTTGGCACAAATCCATGTGCGGGTGCTAAAAAGAGCAGCATTGGCATGCTTTTCACGTCGTTTGGTAGAAATCCACACGCGCGTTCTGCCAAAAGCACCATTTGCATGCATATCAAGTGGTTTTGCAGAAAACTGCATCCGCGTCTACCAAAAGATGCATATGCAGCTTAAAACGCGTTCTGGTACAAATCCATGTGCGGGTTCTAAAAAGAGCAGCATTGGCACGCTTTTCACGTCGTTTGGAAGAAATCCACACGCGCGTTCGGCCAAAAGCACCATTTCCATGCATATCGTGTGGTTTTGCAGAAAACTGCATCCGCGTCAACCAAAAGATGCATATGCATGCTTAAAACGCGTTTCGGCACAAATCCATGTGCGGGTGCTAAAATGAGCAGCATTGGCATGCTTTTCACGTCGTTTGGTAGAAATCCACACGCGCGTGCTGCCAAAAGCACGATTTGCATGGATATCGTGTGGTTTTGCAGAAAACTGCATCCGCGTCTACCAAAAGATGCATATGCGTGGTTAAAACGCGTTTTGGCACAAACCCATGCGCGGGTTCTAAAAAGAGCAGCGTTGGCATGCTTTTCACGTGGTTTGGTAGAAATCCACACGCGCGTTCTGCCAAAAGACCATTTGCATGCATATCGTGTGGTTTTGCAGAAAACTGCATCCGCGTCAACCAAAAGATGCATATGCATGCTCAAAACGCGTTTCGGCAAAAATGCATGTGCGGGTGCTAAAAAGAGCAGCATTGGCATGCTTTTCGCGTCGTTTGGTAGAAATCCACACGCGCGTTCTGCCAAAAGCACCATTTGCATGCATACCGTGGTTTTGCAGAAAACTGCATCCGCGTCTACCAAAAGTTGCATATGCATGCCTAAAACGCGTTTTGGCACAAATCCATGTGCGGGTTCTAAAAAGAGCAGCGTTGGCATGCTTTTCACGTGGTTTGGTAGAAATCCACACGCGCGTTCTGCCAAAAGCACCATTTGCATGCATATCGTGTGGTTTTGCAGAAAACTGCATCCGCGTCAACCAAAAGATGCATATGCATGCTTAAAACGCGTTTCGGCACAAATCCATGTGTGGGTGCTAAAAAGAGCAGCATTGGCATGCTTTTCACGTCGTTTGGTAGAAATCCACACCCGCGTTCTGCGAAAAGCACCATTTGCATGCAAATCGTGTGGTTTTGCAGAAAACTGCATCCGCGTCTACCAAAAGATGCATATGCGTGGTTAAAACGCGTTTTGGCACAAATGCATGTGCGGGTGCTGAAAAGAGCAGCATTGGCATGCTTGTCACGTCGTTTGGTAGAAATCCACCCGCGCGTTCTGCCAAAAGCACCATTTGCATGCATATTGTGTGGTTTTGCAGAAAACTGCATCCGCGTCTACCAAAAAAGTGCATGTGCTTGCTTAAAACGCTTTCTGGTACAAATCCATGTGCGGGTTCTAAAAAGAGCAGCATTGGCATGCTTTTCACGTCGTTTGGTAGAAATCCACACGCGCGTTCGGCCAAAGGCACCATTTGCATGCATATCGTGTGGTTTTGCAGAAAACTGCATCCGCGTCTACCAAAAGATGCATATGCATGCTTAAAACGCGTTTCGGCACAAATCCATGTGCGGGTTCTAAAAAGAGCAGCATTGGCATGCTTTTCACGTCGTTTGGTAGAAATCCACACGCGCGTTCTGCCAAAAGCACCATTTGCATGCATATCGTGTGGTTTTGCAGAAAACTGCATCCGCGTCAGCCAAAAAATGCATATGCATGCTTAAAACGCGTTTCGGCACAAATCCATGTGCGGGTGCTAAAATGAACCGCATTGGCATGCTTTTCACGTCGTTTGGTAGAAATCCACACGCGCGTGCTGCCAAAAGCACCATTTGCATGCATATCGTGTGGTTTTGCAGAAAACTGCATCCGCGTCTACCAAAAGATGCATATGCGTGGTTAAAACGCGTTTTGGCACAAACCCATGTGCGGGTTCTGAAAAGAGCAGCGTTGGCATGCTTTTCACGTGGTTTGGTAGAAATCCACACGCGCGTTCTGCCAAAAGCACCATTTGCATGCATACCGTGGTTTTGCAGAAAACTGCATCCGCGTCTACCAAAAGTTGCATATGCATGCTTAAAACGCGTTTTGGCACAAATCCATGTGCGGGTTCTAAAAAGAGCAGCATTGGCATGCTTTTTACGTCGTTTGGTAGAAATCCACACGCGCGTTCCGCCAAAAGCACCATTTGCATGCATATCGTGTGGTTTTGCAGAAAACTGCATCCGCGTCTACCAAAAGGTGCAGGTGCATGCCTAAAACGCGTTTTGGCACAAATCCATGTGCGGGTGCTAAAGGAGCAGCATTGGCATGCTTTTCACGACGTTTGGTAGAAATCCACACGCGCGTTCTGCCAAAAGCACCATTTGCATGCATATCGTGTGGTTTTGCAGAAAACTGCATCCGCGTCTACCAAAAGATGCATATGCATGCTTAAAACGCGTTCTGGCACAAATCCATGTGCGGGTTCTAAAAAGAGCAGCATTGGCATGCTTTTCACGTCGTTTGGTAGAAATCCACACGCGCGTTCTGCCAAAAGCACCATTTGCATGCATATCGTGTGGTTTTGCAGAAAACTGCATCCGCTTCAACCAAAAAAATGCATATGCATACTTAAAACGCGTTTCGGCACAAATCCATGTGCGGGTGCTAAAATGAACCGCATTGGCATGCTTTTCCCGTCGTTTGGTAGAAATCCACACGCGCGTTCTGCCAAAAGCATCATTTGCATGCATTTCGAGTGGTTTTGCAGAAAACTGAATCCGCGTCTACCAAAAGATGCATATGCATGCTTAAAACGCGTTTTGGCACATATCCATGTGCGGGTGCTAAAAAGAGCAGTATTGGCATGCTTTTCGCGTCGTTTGGTAGAAATCCACACGCGCGTTCTGCCAAAAGCACCATTTGCATGCATACCGTGGTTTTGCAGAAAACTGCATCCGCGTCTACCAAAAGTTGCATATGCATGCTTAAAACGCGTTTTGGCACAAATCCATGTGCGGGTTCTAAAAAGAGCAGCATTGGCATGCTTTTCACGTCGTTTGGTAGAAATCCACACGCGCGTTCTGCCAAAAGCACCATTTGCATGCATATCGTGTGGTTTTGCAGAAAACTGCATCCGCGTCTACCAAAAGTTGCATATGCATGCTTCAAACGTGTTTTGGCACAAATCCATGTGCGGGTTCTAAAAAGAGCAGCATTGGCATGCTTTTCACGTCGTTTGGTAGAAATCCACACGCGCGTTCTGCCAAAAGCACCATTTGCATGCATATCGTGTGGTTTTGCAGAAAAGTGCATCCGCGTCTACCAAAAGTTGCATATGCATGCTTAAAACGCGTTTTGGCACAAATCCATGTGCGGGTTCTAAAAAGAGCAGCATTGGCATGCTTTTCACGTCGTTTGGTAGAAATCCACACGCGCGTTCTGCCAAAAGCACCATTTGCATGCATATCGTGTGGTTTTGCAGAAAACTGCATCCGCGTCTACCAAAAGATGCATATGCATGCTAAAAACGCGTTTTGGCACAAATCCATGTGCGGGTGCTGAAAAGAGCAGCATTGGCATGCTTTTCACGTCGTTTGGTAGAAATCCACCCGCGCGTTCTGCGAAAAGCACCATTTGCATGCATATCGTGTGGTTTTGCAGAAAACTGCATCCGCGTCTACCAAATGGTGCAGATGCATGCTTAAAACGCGTTTTGGCACAAATCCATGTGCGGGTTCTAAAAGAGCAGCATTTGCATGCTTTTCACGTCGTTTGGAAGAAATCCACACGCGCGTTCTGCCAAAAGCACCATTTGCATGCATATCGTGTGGTTTTGCAGAAAACTGCATCCGCGTCTACAAAAAGATGCATATGCATGCTTAAAACGCGTTTTGGCACAAATCCATGTGCGGGTGCTAAAAAGAGCAGCATTGGCATGCTTTTCACGTCGTTTGGTAGAAATCCACACGCGCGTTCCGCCAAAAGCACCATTTGCATGCATATCGTGTGGTTTTGCAGAAAACTGCATCCGCGTCTACCAAAAGGTGCAGGTGCATGCTTAAAACGCCTTTTGGCACAAATCCATGTGCGGGTGCTAAAAAGAGCAGCATTGGCATGCTTTTCACGACGTTTGGTAGAAATCCACACGCGCGTTCTGCCAAAAGCACCATTTGCATGCATATCGTGTGGTTCTGCAGAAAACTGCATCCGCGTCTACCAAAAGATGCATATGCATGCTTAAAACGCGTTTTGGCACAAATCCATGTGCGGGTGCTAAAAAGAGCAGCATTGGCATGCTTTTCACGTCGTTTGGTAGAAATCCACACGCGCGTTCCGCCAAAAGCACCATTTGCATGCATATCGTGTGGTTTTGCAGAAAACTGCATCCGCGTCTACCAAAAGGTGCAGGTGCATGCTTAAAACGCGTTTTGGCACAAATCCATGTGCGGGTGCTAAAAAGAGCAGCATTGGCATGCTTTTCACGACGTTTGGTAGAAATCTACACGCGCGTTCTGCCAAAAGCACCATTTGCATGCATATCGTGTGGTTTTGCAGAAAACTGCATCCGCGTCTACCAAAAAAGTGCATGTGCTTGCTTAAAACGCGTTCTGGTACAAATCCATGTGCGGGTTCTAAAAAGAGCAGCATTGGCATGCTTTTCACGTCGTTTGGTAGAAATCCACACGCGCGTTCGGCCAAATGCACCATTTGCATGCATATCGTGTGGTTTTGCAGAAAACTGCATCCGCGTCTACCAAAAGATGCATATGCATGCTTAAAACGCGTTCTGGCACAAATCCATGTGCGGGTTCTAAAAAGAGCAGCATTGGCATGCTTTTCACGTCGTTTGGTAGAAATCCACACGCGCGTTCTGCCAAAAGCACCATTTGCATGCATATCGTGTGGTTTTGCAGAAAACTGCATCCGCGTCAACCAAAAAATGCATATGCATGCTTAAAACGCGTTTCGGCACAAATCCATGTGCGGGTGCTAAAATGAACCGCATTGGCATGCTTTTCACGTCGTTTGGTAGAAATCCACACCCGCGTTCTGCGAAAAGCACCATTTGCATGCAAATCGTGTGGTTTTGCAGAAAACTGCATCCGCCTCTGCCAAAAGATGCATATGCGTGGTTAAAACGCGTTTTGGCACAAATCCATGTGCGGGTTCTAAAAAGAGCAGCGTTGGCATGCTTTTCACGTGGTTTGGTAGAAATCCACACGCGCGTTCTGCCAAAAGCACCATTTGCATGCATATCGTGTGGTTTTGCAGAAAACTGCATCCGCGTCAACCAAAAAATGCATATGCATGCTTAAAACGCGTTTCGGCACAAATCCATGTGCGGGTGCTAAAATGAACCGCATTGGCATGCTTTTCACGTCGTTTGGTAGAAATCCACACCCGCGTTCTGCGAAAAGCACCATTTGCATGCAAATCGTATGGTTTTGCAGAAAACTGCATCCGCCTCTGCCAAAAGATGCATATGCGTGGTTAAAACGCGTTTTGGCACAAATCCATGTGCGGGTTCTAAAAAGAGCAGCGTTGGCATGCTTTTCACGTGGTTTGGTAGAAATCCACACGCGCGTTCTGCCAAAAGCACCATTTGCATGCATATCGTGTGGTTTTGCAGAAAACTGCATCCGCGTCAACCAAAAGATGCATATGCATGCTTAAAACGCGTTTCGGCACAAATCCATGTGTGGGTGCTAAAAAGAGCAGCATTGGCATGCTTTTCCCGTCGTTTGGTAGAAATCCACACGCGCGTTCTGCCAAAAGCATCATTTGCATGCATTTCGAGTGGTTTTGCAGAAAACTGCATCCGCGTCTACCAAAAGATGCATATGCATGCTTAAAACGCGTTTTGGCACATATCCATGTGCGGGTGCTAAAAAGAGCAGTATTGGCATGCTTTTCGCGTCGTTTGGTAGAAATCCACACGCGCGTTCTGCCAAAAGCACCATTTGCATGCATACCGTGGTGTTGCAGAAAACTGCATCCGCGTCTACCAAAAGTTGCATATGCATGCTTAAAACGCGTTTTGGCACAAATCCATGTGCGGGTTCTAAAAAGAGCAGCATTGGCATGCTTTTCACGTCGTTTGGTAGAAATCCACACGCGCGTTCTGCCAAAAGCACCATTTGCATGCATATCGTGTGGTTTTGCAGAAAACTGCATCCGCGTCTACCAAAAGTTGCATATGCATGCTTCAAACGCGTTTTAGCACAAATCCATGTGCGGGTTCTAAAAAGAGCAGCATTGGCATGCTTTTCACATCGTTTGGTAGAAATCCACACGCGCGTTCTGCCAAAAGCACCATTTGCATGCATATCGTGTGGTTTTGCAGAAAACTGCATCCGCGTCTACCAAAAGTTGCATATGCATGCTTAAAACGCGTTTTGGCACAAATCCATGTGCGGGTTCTAAAAAGAGCAGCATTGGCATGCTTTTCACGTCGTTTGGTAGAAATCCACACGCGCGTTCTGCCAAAAGCACCATTTGCATGCATATCGTGTGGTTTTGCAGAAAACTGCATCCGCGTCTACCAAAAGATGCATATGCATGCTTAAAACGCGTTTTGGCACAAATCCATGTGCGGGTGCTGAAAAGAGCAGCATTGGCATGCTTTTCACGTCGTTTGGTAGAAATCCACCCGCGCGTTCTGCGAAAAGCACCATTTGCATGCATATCGTGTGGTTTTGCAGAAAACTGCATCCGCGTCTACCAAATGGTGCAGATGCATGCTTAAAACGCGTTTTGGCACAAATCCATGTGCGGGTTCTAAAAAGAGCAGCATTTGCATGCTTTTCACGTCGTTTGGAAGAAATCCACACGCGCGTTCTGCCAAAAGCACCATTTGCATGCATATCGTGTGGTTTTGCAGAAAACTGCATCCGCGTCTACCAAAAGATGCATATGCATGCTTAAAACGCGTTTTGGCACAAATCCATGTGCGGGTGCTAAAAAGAGCAGCATTGGCATGGTTTCACGTCGTTTGGTAGAAATCCACACGCGCGTTCCGCCAAAAGCACCATTTGCATGCATATCGTGTGGTTTTGCAGAAAACTGCATCCGCGTCTACCAAAAGGTGTAGGTGCATGCTTAAAACGCGTTTTGGCACAAATCCATGTGCGGGTGCTAAAAAGAGCAGCATTGGCATGCTTTTCACGACGTTTGGTAGAAATCCACACGCGCGTTCTGCCAAAAGCACCATTTGCATGCATATTGTGTGGTTTTGCAGAAAACTGCATCCGCGTCTACCAAAAAAGTGCATGTGCTTGCTTAAAACGCGTTCTGGTACAAATCCATGTGCGGGTTCTAAAAAGAGCAGCATTGGCATGCTTTTCACGTCGTTTGGTAGAAATCCACACGCGCGTTCGGCCAAATGCACCATTTGCATGCAGATCGTGTGGTTTTGCAGAAAACTGCATCCGCGTCTACCAAAAGATGCATATGCATGCTTAAAACGCGTTCTGGCACAAATCCATGTGCGGGTTCTAAAAAGAGCAGCATTGGCATGCTTTTCACGTCGTTTGGTAGAAATCCACACGCGCGTTCTGCCAAAAGCACCATTTGCATGCATATCGTGTGGTTTTGCAGAAAACTGCATCCGCGTCAACCAAAAAATGCATATGCATGCTTAAAACGCGTTTCGGCACAAATCCATGTGCGGGTGCTAAAATGAACCGCATTGGCATGCTTTTCACGTCGTTTGGTAGAAATCCACACCCGCGTTCTGCGAAAAGCACCATTTGCATGCAAATCGTGTGGTTTTGCAGAAAACTGCATCCGCCTCTGCCAAAAGATGCATATGCGTGGTTAAAACGCGTTTTCGCACAAATCCATGTGCGGGTTCTAAAAAGAGCAGCGTTGGCATGCTTTTCACGTGGTTTGGTAGAAATCCACACGCGCGTTCTGCCAAAAGCACCATTTGCATGCATATCGTGTGGTTTTGCAGAAAACTGCATCCGCGTCAACCAAAAGATGCATATGCATGCTTAAAACGCGTTTCGGCACAAATCCATGTGTGGGTGCTAAAAAGAGCAGCATTGGCATGCTTTTCACGTCGTTTGGTAGAAATCCACACGCGCGTGCTGCCAAAAGCACCATTTGCATGCATATCGTGTGGTTTTGCAGAAAACTGCATCCGCGTCTACCAAAAGATGCATATGCGTGGTTAAAACGCGTTTTGGCACAAACCCATGTGCGGGTTCTGAAAAGAGCAGCGTTGGCATGCTTTTCACGTGGTTTGGTAGACATCCACACGCGCGTTCTGCCAAAAGGCCATTTGCATGCATATCGTGTGGTTTTGCAGAAAACTGCATCCGCGTCAACCAAAAGATGCATATGCATGCTAAAAACGCGTTTCGGCAAAAATCCATGTGCGGGTGCTAAAAAGAGCAGCATTGGCATGCTTTTCGCGTCGTTTGGTAGAAATCCACACGCGCGTTCTGCCAAAAGCACCATTTGCATGCATACCGTGGTTTTGCAGAAAACTGCATCCGCGTCTACCAAAAGTTGCATATGCATGCTTAAAACGCGTTTTGGCACAAATCCATGTGCGGGTTCTAAAAAGAGCAGCATTGGCATGCTTTTTACGTCGTTTGGTAGAAATCCACACGGGCGTTCTGCCAAAAGCACCATTTGCATGCATATCGTGTGGTTTTGCAGAAAACTGCATCCCCGTCAACCAAAAGATGCATATGCATGCTTAAAACGCCTTTCGGCACAAATCCATGTGCGGGTGCTAAAAAGAGCAGCATTGGCATGCTTTTCACGTCGTTTGGTAGAAATCGACACGCGCGTTCGGCCAAAAGCACCATTTGCATGCATATCATGTGGTTTTGCAGAAAACTGCATCCGCGTCTAGCAAAAGTTGCATATGCATGCTTAAAACGCGTTTTGGCACAAATCCATGTGCGGTTTCTAAAAAGAGCAGCATTGGCATGCTTTTCACGTCGTTTGGTAGAAATCCACACGCGCGTTCTGCCAAAAGCACCATTTGCATGCATATCGTGTGGTTTTGCAGAAAACTGCATCCGCGTCAGCCAAAAAATGCATATGCATGCTTAAAACGCGTTTCGGCACAAATCCATGTGCGGGTGCTAAAATGAACCGCATTGGCATGCTTTTCACGTCGTTTGGTAGAAATCCACACGCGCGTGCTGCCAAAAGCACCATTTGCATGCATATCGTGTGGTTTTGCAGAAAACTGCATCCGCGTCTACCAAAAGATGCATATGCGTGGTTAAAACGCGTTTTGGCACAAACCCATGTGCGGGTTCTGAAAAGAGCAGCGTTGGCATGCTTTTCACGTGGTTTGGTAGAAATCCACACGCGCGTTCTGCCAAAAGCACCATTTGCATGCATACCGTGGTTTTGCAGAAAACTGCATCCGCGTCTACCAAAAGTTGCATATGCATGCTTAAAACGCGTTTTGGCACAAATCCATGTGCGGGTTCTAAAAAGAGCAGCATTGGCATGCTTTTTACGTCGTTTGGTAGAAATCCACACGCGCGTTCCGCCAAAAGCACCATTTGCATGCATATCGTGTGGTTTTGCAGAAAACTGCATCCGCGTCTACCAAAAGGTGCAGGTGCATGCCTAAAACGCGTTTTGGCACAAATCCATGTGCGGGTGCTAAAGGAGCAGCATTGGCATGCTTTTCACGACGTTTGGTAGAAATCCACACGCGCGTTCTGCCAAAAGCACCATTTGCATGCATATCGTGTGGTTTTGCAGAAAACTGCATCCGCGTCTACCAAAAGATGCATATGCATGCTTAAAACGCGTTCTGGCACAAATCCATGTGCGGGTTCTAAAAAGAGCAGCATTGGCATGCTTTTCACGTCGTTTGGTAGAAATCCACACGCGCGTTCTGCCAAAAGCACCATTTGCATGCATATCGTGTGGTTTTGCAGAAAACTGCATCCGCGTCAACCAAAAAATGCATATGCATGCTTAAAACGCGTTTCGGCACAAATCCATGTGCGGGTGCTAAAATGAACCGCATTGGCATGCTTTTCCCGTCGTTTGGTAGAAATCCACACGCGCGTTCTGCCAAAAGCATCATTTGCATGCATTTCGAGTGGTTTTGCAGAAAACTGCATCCGCGTCTACCAAAAGATGCATATGCATGCTTAAAACGCGTTTTGGCACATATCCATGTGCGGGTGCTAAAAAGAGCAGTATTGGCATGCTTTTCGCGTCGTTTGGTAGAAATCCACACGCGCGTTCTGCCAAAAGCACCATTTGCATGCATACCGTGGTTTTGCAGAAAACTGCATCCGCGTCTACCAAAAGTTGCATATGCATGCTTAAAACGCGTTTTGGCACAAATCCATGTGCGGGTTCTAAAAAGAGCAGCATTGGCATGCTTTTCACGTCGTTTGGTAGAAATCCACACGCGCGTTCTGCCAAAAGCACCATTTGCATGCATATCGTGTGGTTTTGCAGAAAACTGCATCCGCGTCTACCAAAAGTTGCATATGCATGCTTCAAACGCGTTTTGGCACAAATCCATGTGCGGGTTCTAAAAAGAGCAGCATTGGCATGCTTTTCACGTCGTTTGGTAGAAATCCACACGCGCGTTCTGCCAAAAGCACCATTTGCATGCATATCGTGTGGTTTTGCAGAAAACTGCATCCGCGTCTACCAAAAGTTGCATATGCATGCTTAAAACGCGTTTTGGCACAAATCCATGTGCGGGTTCTAAAAAGAGCAGCATTGGCATGCTTTTCACGTCGTTTGGTAGAAATCCACACGCGCGTTCTGCCAAAAGCACCATTTGCATGCATATCGTGTGGTTTTGCAGAAAACTGCATCCGCGTCTACCAAAAGATGCATATGCATGCTAAAAACGCGTTTTGGCACAAATCCATGTGCGGGTGCTGAAAAGAGCAGCATTGGCATGCTTTTCACGTCGTTTGGTAGAAATCCACCCGCGCGTTCTGCGAAAAGCACCATTTGCATGCATATCGTGTGGTTTTGCAGAAAACTGCATCCGCGTCTACCAAATGGTGCAGATGCATGCTTAAAACGCGTTTTGGCACAAATCCATGTGCGGGTTCTAAAAAGAGCAGCATTTGCATGCTTTTCACGTCGTTTGGAAGAAATCCACACGCGCGTTCTGCCAAAAGCACCATTTGCATGCATATCGTGTGGTTTTGCAGAAAACTGCATCCGCGTCTACAAAAAGATGCATATGCATGCTTAAAACGCGTTTTGGCACAAATCCATGTGCGGGTGCTAAAAAGAGCAGCATTGGCATGCTTTTCACGTCGTTTGGTAGAAATCCACACGCGCGTTCCGCCAAAAGCACCATTTGCATGCATATCGTGTGGTTTTGCAGAAAACTGCATCCGCGTCTACCAAAAGGTGCAGGTGCATGCTTAAAACGCCTTTTGGCACAAATCCATGTGCGGGTGCTAAAAAGAGCAGCATTGGCATGCTTTTCACGACGTTTGGTAGAAATCCACACGCGCGTTCTGCCAAAAGCACCATTTGCATGCATATCGTGTGGTTCTGCAGAAAACTGCATCCGCGTCTACCAAAAGATGCATATGCATGCTTAAAACGCGTTTTGGCACAAATCCATGTGCGGGTGCTAAAAAGAGCAGCATTGGCATGCTTTTCACGTCGTTTGGTAGAAATCCACACGCGCGTTCCGCCAAAAGCACCATTTGCATGCATATCGTGTGGTTTTGCAGAAAACTGCATCCGCGTCTACCAAAAGGTGCAGGTGCATGCTTAAAACGCGTTTTGGCACAAATCCATGTGCGGGTGCTAAAAAGAGCAGCATTGGCATGCTTTTCACGACGTTTGGTAGAAATCCACACGCGCGTTCTGCCAAAAGCACCATTTGCATGCATATCGTGTGGTTTTGCAGAAAACTGCATCCGCGTCTACCAAAAAAGTGCATGTGCTTGCTTAAAACGCGTTCTGGTACAAATCCATGTGCGGGTTCTAAAAAGAGCAGCATTGGCATGCTTTTCACGTCGTTTGGTAGAAATCCACACGCGCGTTCGGCCAAATGCACCATTTGCATGCATATCGTGTGGTTTTGCAGAAAACTGCATCCGCGTCTACCAAAAGATGCATATGCATGCTTAAAACGCGTTCTGGCACAAATCCATGTGCGGGTTCTAAAAAGAGCAGCATTGGCATGCTTTTCACGTCGTTTGGTAGAAATCCACACGCGCGTTCTGCCAAAAGCACCATTTGCATGCATATCGTGTGGTTTTGCAGAAAACTGCATCCGCGTCAACCAAAAAATGCATATGCGTGCTTAAAACGCGTTTCGGCACAAATCCATGTGCGGGTGCTAAAATGAACCGCATTGGCATGCTTTTCACGTCGTTTGGTAGAAATCCACACCCGCGTTCTGCGAAAAGCACCATTTGCATGCAAATCGTGTGGTTTTGCAGAAAACTGCATCCGCCTCTGCCAAAAGATGCATATGCGTGGTTAAAACGCGTTTTGGCACAAATCCATGTGCGGGTTCTAAAAAGAGCAGCGTTGGCATGCTTTTCACGTGGTTTGGTAGAAATCCACACGCGCGTTCTGCCAAAAGCACCATTTGCATGCATATCGTGTGGTTTTGCAGAAAACTGCATCCGCGTCAACCAAAAAATGCATATGCATGCTTAAAACGCGTTTCGGCACAAATCCATGTGCGGGTGCTAAAATGAACCGCATTGGCATGCTTTTCACGTCGTTTGGTAGAAATCCACACCCGCGTTCTGCGAAAAGCACCATTTGCATGCAAATCGTGTGGTTTTGCAGAAAACTGCATCCGCCTCTGCCAAAAGATGCATATGCGTGGTTAAAACGCGTTTTGGCACAAATCCATGTGCGGGTTCTAAAAAGAGCAGCGTTGGCATGCTTTTCACGTGGTTTGGTAGAAATCCACACGCGCGTTCTGCCAAAAGCACCATTTGCATGCATATCGTGTGGTTTTGCAGAAAACTGCATCCGCGTCAACCAAAAGATGCATATGCATGCTTAAAACGCGTTTCGGCACAAATCCATGTGTGGGTGCTAAAAAGAGCAGCATTGGCATGCTTTTCCCGTCGTTTGGTAGAAATCCACACGCGCGTTCTGCCAAAAGCATCATTTGCATGCATTTCGAGTGGTTTTGCAGAAAACTGCATCCGCGTCTACCAAAAGATGCATATGCATGCTTAAAACGCGTTTTGGCACATATCCATGTGCGGGTGCTAAAAAGAGCAGTATTGGCATGCTTTTCGCGTCGTTTGGTAGAAATCCACACGCGCGTTCTGCCAAAAGCACCATTTGCATGCATACCGTGGTGTTGCAGAAAACTGCATCCGCGTCTACCAAAAGTTGCATATGCATGCTTAAAACGCGTTTTGGCACAAATCCATGTGCGGGTTCTAAAAAGAGCAGCATTGGCATGCTTTTCACGTCGTTTGGTATAAATCCACACGCGCGTTCTGCCAAAAGCACCATTTGCATGCATATCGTGTGGTTTTGCAGAAAACTGCATCCGCGTCTACCAAAAGTTGCATATGCATGCTTCAAACGCGTTTTAGCACAAATCCATGTGCGGGTTCTAAAAAGAGCAGCATTGGCATGCTTTTCACATCGTTTGGTAGAAATCCACACGCGCGTTCTGCCAAAAGCACCATTTGCATGCATATCGTGTGGTTTTGCAGAAAACTGCATCCGCGTCTACCAAAAGTTGCATATGCATGCTTAAAACGCGTTTTGGCACAAATCCATGTGCGGGTTCTAAAAAGAGCAGCATTGGCATGCTTTTCACGTCGTTTGGTAGAAATCCACACGCGCGTTCTGCCAAAAGCACCATTTGCATGCATATCGTGTGGTTTTGCAGAAAACTGCATCCGCGTCTACCAAAAGATGCATATGCATGCTTAAAACGCGTTTTGGCACAAATCCATGTGCGGGTGCTGAAAAGAGCAGCATTGGCATGCTTTTCACGTCGTTTGGTAGAAATCCACCCGCGCGTTCTGCGAAAAGCACCATTTGCATGCATATCGTGTGGTTTTGCAGAAAACTGCATCCGCGTCTACCAAATGGTGCAGATGCATGCTTAAAACGCGTTTTGGCACAAATCCATGTGCGGGTTCTAAAAAGAGCAGCATTTGCATGCTTTTCACGTCGTTTGGAAGAAATCCACACGCGCGTTCTGCCAAAAGCACCATTTGCATGCATATCGTGTGGTTTTGCAGAAAACTGCATCCGCGTCTACCAAAAGATGCATATGCATGCTTAAAACGCGTTTTGGCACAAATCCATGTGCGGGTGCTAAAAAGAGCAGCATTGGCATGCTTTTCACGTCGTTTGGTAGAAATCCACACGCGCGTTCCGCCAAAAGCACCATTTGCATGCATATCGTGTGGTTTTGCAGAAAACTGCATCCGCGTCTACCAAAAGGTGTAGGTGCATGCTTAAAACGCGTTTTGGCACAAATCCATGTGCGGGTGCTAAAAAGAGCAGCATTGGCATGCTTTTCACGACGTTTGGTAGAAATCCACACGCGCGTTCTGCCAAAAGCACCATTTGCATGCATATTGTGTGGTTTTGCAGAAAACTGCATCCGCGTCTACCAAAAAAGTGCATGTGCTTGCTTAAAACGCGTTCTGGTACAAATCCATGTGCGGGTTCTAAAAAGAGCAGCATTGGCATGCTTTTCACGTCGTTTGGTAGAAATCCACACGCGCGTTCGGCCAAATGCACCATTTGCATGCAGATCGTGTGGTTTTGCAGAAAACTGCATCCGCGTCTACCAAAAGATGCATATGCATGCTTAAAACGCGTTCTGGCACAAATCCATGTGCGGGTTCTAAAAAGAGCAGCATTGGCATGCTTTTCACGTCGTTTGGTAGAAATCCACACGCGCGTTCTGCCAAAAGCACCATTTGCATGCATATCGTGTGGTTTTGCAGAAAACTGCATCCGCGTCAACCAAAAAATGCATATGCATGCTTAAAACGCGTTTCGGCACAAATCTATGTGCGGGTGCTAAAATGAACCGCATTGGCATGCTTTTCACGTCGTTTGGTAGAAATCCACACCCGCGTTCTGCGAAAAGCACCATTTGCATGCAAATCGTGTGGTTTTGCAGAAAACTGCATCCGCCTCTGCCAAAAGATGCATATGCGTGGTTAAAACGCGTTTTCGCACAAATCCATGTGCGGGTTCTAAAAAGAGCAGCGTTGGCATGCTTTTCACGTGGTTTGGTAGAAATCCACACGCGCGTTCTGCCAAAAGCACCATTTGCATGCATATCGTGTGGTTTTGCAGAAAACTGCATCCGCGTCAACCAAAAGATGCATA
>NW_027225810.1:0-58876 GCF_038994185.2 Dermacentor albipictus | reverse complement strand
TGCAAATGGTGCTTTTGGCAGAACGCGCGTGTGGATTTCTACCAAACGACGTGAAAAGCATGCCAATGCTGCTCTTTTTAGAACCCGCACATGGATTTGTGCCAAAACGCGTTTTAAGCATGAATACGCAACTTTTGGTAGACGAGATGCAGTTTTCTGCAAAACCACACGATATGCATGCAAATAGTGCTTTTGGCAGAACGCGCGTGTGGATTTCTACCAAACGACGTGAAAAGCATGCCAATGCTGCTCTTTTTAGAACCCGCACATGGATTTGTGCCAAAACGCGTTTTAAGCATGAATATGACACTTTTGGTAGACGAGTATGCAGTTTTCTGCAAAACTACACGATATGCATGCAAATGGTGCTTTTGGCAGAATGCGCGTGTGGATTTCTACCAAACGACGTGAAAAGCATGCCAATGCTGCTCTTTTAGAACCCGCACATGGATTTGTGCCAAAACGCGTTTTAAGCATGAATATGACACTTTTGGTAGACGAGTATGCAGTTTTCTGCAAAACTACACGATATGCATGCAAATGGTGCTTTTGGCAGAACGCGCGTGTGGATTTCTACCAAACGACGTGAAAAGCATGCCAATGCTGCTCTTTTTAGAACCCGCACATGGATTTGTGCCAAAACGCGTTTTAAGCATGAATACGCAACTTTTGGTAGACGAGGATGCAGTTTTCTGCAAAACTACACGATATGCATGCAAATGACGCTTTTGGCAGAACGCGCGTGTGGATTTCTACCAAACGACGTGAAAAGCATGCCAATGCTGCTCTTTTTAGAACCCGCACATGGATTTGTGCCAAAACGCGTTTTAAGCATGAATACGCAACTTTTGGTAGACGAGGATGCAGTTTTCTGCAAAACTACACGATATGCATGCAAATGACGCTTTTGGCAGAACGCGCGTGTGGATTTCTACCAAACGACGTGAAAAGCATGCCAATGCTGCTCTTTTTAGAACGCGCACATGGATTTGTGCCAAAACGCGTTTTAAGCATGAATACGCAACTTTTGGTAGACGAGGATGCAGTTTTCTGCAAAACTACACGATATGCATGCAAATGACGCTTTTGGCAGAACGCGCGTGTGGATTTCTACCAAACGACGTGAAAAGCATGCCAATGCTGCTCTTTTTAGAACCCGCACATGGATTTGTGCCAAAACGCGTTTTAAGCATGAATATGACACTTTTGGTAGACGAGTATGCAGTTTTCTGCAAAACTACACGATATGCATGCAAATGGTGCTTCTGGCAGAACGCGCGTGTGGATTTCTACCAAACGACGTGAAAAGCATGCCAATGCTGCTCTTTTTAGAACCCGCACAAGGATTTGTGCCAAAACGCGTTTTAACCATGAATACGCAACTTTTGGTAGACGAGGATGCAGTTTTCTGCAAAACTACACGATATGCATGCAAATGACGCTTTTGGCAGAACGCGCGTGTGGATTTCTACCAAACGACGTTAAAAGCATGCCAATGCTGCTCTTTTTAGAACCCGCACATGGATTTGTGCCAAAACGCGTTTTAAGCATGAATATGACACTTTTGGTAGACGAGTATGCAGTTTTCTGCAAAACTACACGATATGCATGCAAATGGTGCTTTTGGCAGAACGCGCGTGTGGATTTCTACCAAACGACGTGAAAAGCATGCCAATGCTGCTCTTTTTAGAACCCGCACATGGATTTGTGCCAAAACGCGTTTTAAGCATGAATATGACACTTTTGGTAGACGAGTATGCAGTTTTCTGCAAAACTACACGATATGCATGCAAATGGTGCTTTTGGCAGAACGCGCGTGTGGATTTCTACCAAACGACGTGAAAAGCATGCCAATGCTGCTCTTTTTAGAACCCGCACATGGATTTGTGCCAAAACGCGTTTTAAGCATGAATACGCAACTTTTGGTAGACGAGGATGCAGTTTTCTGCAAAACTACACGATATGCATGCAAATGACGCTTTTGGCAGAACGCGCGTGTGGATTTCTACCAAACGACGTGAAAAGCATGCCAATGCTGCTCTTTTTAGAACCCGCACATGGATTTGTGCCAAAACGCGTTTTAAGCATGAATATGACACTTTTGGTAGACGAGGATGCAGTTTTCTGCAAAACCACATGATATGCATGCAAATGGTGCTTTTGGCAGAACGCGCGTGTGGATTTCTACCAAACGACGTGAAAAGCATGCCAATGCTGCTCTTTTTAGAACCCGCACATGGATTTGTGCCAAAACGCGTTTTAAGCATGAATATGACACTTTTGGTAGACGAGTATGCAGTTTTCTGCAAAACTACACGATATGCATGCAAATGGTGCTTTTGGCAGAACGCGCGTGTGGATTTCTACCAAACGACGTGAAAAGCATGCCAATGCTGCTCTTTTTAGAACCCGCACAAGGATTTGTGCCAAAACGCGTTTTAAGCATGAATATGACACTTTTGGTAGACGAGTATGCAGTTTTCTGCAAAACTACACGATATGCATGCAAATGGTGCTTTTGGCAGAACGCGCGTGTGGATTTCTACCAAACGACGTGAAAAGCATGCCAATGCTGCTCTTTTTAGAACCCGCACATGGATTTGTGCCAAAACGCGTTTTAAGCATGAATACGCAACTTTTGGTAGACGAGGATGCAGTTTTCTGCAAAACTACACGATATGCATGCAAATGACGCTTTTGGCAGAACGCGCGTGTGGATTTCTACCAAACGACGTGAAAAGCATGCCAATGCTGCTCTTTTTAGAACCCGCACATGGATTTGTGCCAAAACGCGTTTTAAGCACGAATATGACACTTTTGGTAGACGAGTATGCAGTTTTCTGCAAAACTACACGATATGCATGCAAATGGTGCTTTTGGCAGAACGCGCGTGTGGATTTCTACCAAACGACGTGAAAAGCATGCCAATGCTGCTCTTTTTAGAACCCGCACATGGATTTGTGCCAAAACGCGTTTTAAGCATGAATATGACACTTTTGGTAGACGAGTATGCAGTTTTCTGCAAAACTACACGATATGCATGCAAATGGTGCTTTTGGCAGAACGCGCGTGTGGATTTCTACCAAACGACGTGAAAAGCATGCCAATGCTGCTCTTTTTAGAACCCGCACATGGATTTGTGCCAAATTGCGTTTTAAGCATGAATACGACACTTTTGGTAGACGAGTATGCAGTTTTCTGCAAAACTACACGATATGCATGCAAATGGTGCTTTTGGCAGAACGCGCGTGTGGATTTCTACCAAACGACGTGAAAAGCATGCCAATGCTGCTCTTTTTAGAACCCGCACATTGATTTGTGCCAAAACGCGTTTTAAGCATGAATACGCAACTTTTGGTAGACGAGGATGCAGTTTTCTGCAAAACCACACGATATGCATGCAAATAGTGCTTTTGGCAGAACGCGCGTGTGGATTTCTACCAAACGACGTGAAAAGCATGCCAATGCTGCTCTTTTTAGAACCCGCACATGGATTTGTGCCAAAACGCGTTTTAAGCATGAATACGCAACTTTTGGTAGATGTGGATGCAGTTTTCTGCAAAACTACACGTTATGCATGCAAATGACGCTTTTGGCAGAACGCGCGTGTGGATTTCTACCAAACGATGTGAAAAGCATGCCAATGCTGCTCTTTTTAGAACCCGCACATGGATTTGTGCCAAAACGCGTTTTAAACACGAATATGACACTTTTGGTAGACGAGTATACAGTTTTCTGCAAAACTACACGATATGCATGCAAATGACGCTTTTGGCAGAACGCGCGTGTGGATTTCTACCAAACGACGTGAAAAGCATGCCGATGCTGCTAATTTTAGCACCCGCACATGGATTTGTGCCAAAACGCGTTTTAAGCATGAATATGCAACTTTTGGTAGACGAGGATGCAGTTTTCTGCAAAACTACACGATATGCATGCAAATGGTGCTTTTGGCAGAACGCGCGTGTGGATTTCTACCAAACGACGTGAAAAGCATGCCAATGCTGCTCTTTTTAGCACCCGCACATGGATTTGTGCCAAAACGCGTTTTAAGCATGAATACGCAACTTTTGGTAGACGAGGATGCAGTTTTCTGCAAAACTACACGATATGCATGCAAATGACGCTTTTGGCAGAACGCGCGTGTGGATTTCTACCAAACGACGTGAAAAGCATGCCAATGCTGCTCTTTTTAGAACCCGCACATGGATTTGTGCCAAAACACGTTTTAAGCATGAATATGACACTTTTGGTAGACGAGTATGCAGTTTTCTGCAAAACTACACGATATGCATGCAAATGGTGCTTTTGGCAGAACGCGCCTGTGGATTTCTACCAAACGACGTGAAAAGCATGCCAATGCTGCTCTTTTTAGAACCCGCACATGGATGTGTGCCAAAACGCGTTTTAAGCATGAATACGCAACTTTTGGTAGACGAGGATGCAGTTTTCTGCAAAACTACACGATATGCATGCAAATGACGCTTTTGGCAGAACGCGCGTGTGGATTTCTACCAAACGACGTGAAAAGCATGCCAATGCTGCTCTTTTTAGAACCCGCACATGGATTTGTGCCAAAACGCGTTTTAAGCATGAATACGCAACTTTTGGTAGACGAGGATGCAGTTTTCTGCAAAACTACACGATATGCATGCAAATGACGCTTTTGGCAGAACGCGCGTGTGGATTTCTACCAAACGACGTGAAAAGCATGCCAATGCTGCTCTTTTTAGAACCGCACACGGATTTGTGCCAAAACGCGTTTTAAGCATGAATATGACACTTTTGGTAGACGAGGATGCAGTTTTCTGCAAAACCACACGATATGCATGCAAATGGTGCTTTTGGCAGAACGCGCGTGTGGATTTCTACCAAACGACGTGAAAAGCATGCCAATGCTGCTCTTTTTAGAACCCGCACATGGATTTGTGCCAAAACACGTTTTAAGCATGAATATGACACTTTTGGTAGACGAGGATGCAGTTTTCTGCAAAACCACACGATATGCATGCAAATAGTGCTTTTGGCAGAACGCGCGTGTGGATTTCTACCAAATGACGTGAAAAGCATGCCAATGCTGCTCTTTTTAGAACCCGCACATGGATTTGTGCCAAAACGCGTTTTAAGCATGAATACGCAACTTTTGGTAGACGTGGATGCAGTTTTCTGCAAAACTACACGATATGCATGCAAATGACGCTTTTGGCAGAACGCGCGTGTGGATTTCTACCAAACGACGTGAAAAGCATGCCAATGCTGCTCTTTTTAGAACCCGCACATGGATTTGTGCCAAAACGCGTTTTAAACACGAATATGACACTTTTGGTAGACGAGTATGCAGTTTTCTGCAAAACTACACGATATGCATGCAAATGACGCTTTTGGCAGAACGCGCGTGTGGATTTCTACCAAACGACGTGAAAAGCATGCCGATGCTGCTCATTTTAGCACCCGCACATGGATTTGTGCCAAAACGCGTTTTAAGCATGAATATGCAACTTTTGGTAGACGAGGATGCAGTTTTCTGCAAAACTACACGATATGCATGCAAATGGTGCTTTTGGCAGAACGCGCGTGTGGATTTCTACCAAACGACGTGAAAAGCATGCCAATGCTGCTCTTTTTAGCACCCGCACATGGATTTGTGCCAAAACGCGTTTTAAGCATGAATACGCAACTTTTGGTAGACGAGGATGCAGTTTTCTGCAAAACTACACGATATGCATGCAAATGACGCTTTTGGCAGAACGCGCGTGTGGATTTCTACCAAACGACGTGAAAAGCATGCCAATGCTGCTCTTTTTAGAACCCGCACATGGATTTGTGCCAAAACGCGTTTTAAGCATGAATATGACACTTTTGGTAGACGAGTATGCAGTTTTCTGCAAAACTACACGATATGCATGCAAATGGTGCTTTTGGCAGAACGCGCCTGTGGATTTCTACCAAACGACGTGAAAAGCATGCCAATGCTGCTCTTTTTAGAACCCGCACATGGATGTGTGCCAAAACGCGTTTTAAGCATGAATACGCAACTTTTGGTAGACGAGGATGCAGTTTTCTGCAAAACTACACGATATGCATGCAAATGACGCTTTTGGCAGAACGCGCGTGTGGATTTCTACCAAACGACGTGAAAAGCATGCCAATGCTGCTCTTTTTAGAACCCGCACATGGATTTGTGCCAAAACGCGTTTTAAGCATGAATACGCAACTTTTGGTAGACGAGGATGCAGTTTTCTGCAAAACTACACGATATGCATGCAAATGACGCTTTTGGCAGAACGCGCGTGTGGATTTCTACCAAACGACGTGAAAAGCATGCCAATGCTGCTCTTTTTAGAACCCGCACACGGATTTGTGCCAAAACGCGTTTTAAGCATGAATATGACACTTTTGGTAGACGAGGATGCAGTTTTCTGCAAAACCACACGATATGCATGCAAATGGTGCTTTTGGCAGAACGCGCGTGTGGATTTCTACCAAACGACGTGAAAAGCATGCCAATGCTGCTCTTTTTAGAACCCGCACATGGATTTGTGCCAAAACACGTTTTAAGCATGAATATGACACTTTTGGTAGACGAGTATGCAGTTTTCTGCAAAACTACACGATATGCATGCAAATGGTGCTTTTGGCAGAACGCGCGTGTGGATTTCTACCAAACGACGTGAAAAGCATGCCAATGCTGCTCTTTTTAGAACCCGCACATGGATTTGTGCAAAACGCGTTTTAAGCATGAATACGCAACTTTTGGTAGACGAGGATGCAGTTTTCTGCAAAACTACACGATATGCATGCAAATGACGCTTTTGGCAGAACGCGCGTGTGGATTTCTACCAAACGACGTTAAAAGCATGCCAATGCTGCTCTTTTTAGAACCCGCACATGGATTTGTGCCAAAACGCGTTTTAAGCATGAATATGACACTTTTGGTAGACGAGTATGCAGTTTTCTGCAAAACTACACGATATGCATGCAAATGGTGCTTTTGGCAGAACGCGCGTGTGGATTTCTACCAAACGACGTTAAAAGCATGCCAATGCTGCTCTTTTTAGAGCCCGCACATGGATTTGTGCCAAAACGCGTTTTAAGCATGAATATGACACTTTTGGTAGACGAGTATGCAGTTTTCTGCAAAACTACACGATATGCATGCAAATGGTGCTTTTGGCAGAACGCGCGTGTGGATTTTTACCAAACGACGTGAAAAGCATGTCAATGCTGCTCTTTTTAGAACCCGCACATGGATTTGTGCCAAACGCGTTTTAAGCATGAATATGACACTTTTGGTAGACGAGTATGCAGTTTTCTGCAAAACTACACGATATGCATGCAAATGGTGCTTTTGGCAGAACGCGCGTGTGGATTTCTACCAAACGACGTGAAAAGCATGCCAATGCTGCTCTTTTTAGAACCCGCACATGGATTTGTGCCAAAACGCGTTTTAAGCATGAATATGACACTTTTGGTAGACGAGTATGCAGTTTTCTGCAAAACTACACGATATGCATGCAAATGGTGCTTTTGGCAGAACGCGCGTGTGGATTTCTACCAAACGACGTGAAAAGCATGCCAATGCTGCTCTTTTTAGCACCCGCACATGGATTTGTGCCAAAACGCGTTTTAAGCATGAATACGCAACTTTTGGTAGACGAGGATGCAGTTTTCTGCAAAACTACACGATATGCATGCAAATGACGCTTTTGGCAGAACGCGCGTGTGGATTTCTACCAAACGACGTGAAAAGCATGCCGATGCTGCTCATTTTAGCACCCGCACATGGATTTGTGCCAAAACGCGTTTTAAGCATGAATATGCAACTTTTAATAGACGAGGATGCAGTTTTCTGCAAAACTACACGATATGCATGCAAATGGTGCTTTTGGCAGAACGCGCGTGTGGATTTCTACCAAACGACGTGAAAAGCATGCCAATGCTGCTCTTTTTAGCACCCGCACATGCATTTGTGCCAAAACGCGTTTTAAGCATGAATATGACACTTTTGGTAGACGAGTATGCAGTTTTCTGCAAAACTACACGATATGCATGCAAATGACGCTTTTGGCAGAACGCGCGTGTGGATTTCTACCAAACGACGTGAAAAGCATGCCGATGCTGCTCATTTTAGCACCCGCACATGGATTTGTGCCAAAACGCGTTTTAAGCATGAATATGCAACTTTTGGTAGACGAGGATGCAGTTTTCTGCAAAACTACACGATATGCATGCAAATGGTGCTTTTGGCAGAACGCGCGTGTGGATTTCTACCAAACGACGTGAAAAGCATGCCAATGCTGCTATTTTTAGAACTCGCACATGGATTTGTGCCAAAACGCGTTTTAAGCATGAATATCACACTTTTGGTAGACGAGGATGCAGTTTTCTGCAAAACCACACGATATGCATGCAAATGGTGCTTTTGGCAGAACGCGCGTGAGGATTTCTACCAAACGACGTGAAAAGCATGCCAATGCTGCTCTTTTTAGAACCCGCACATGGATTTGTGCCAAAACCCGTTTTAAGCATGAATATGACACTTTTGGTAGACGAGGATGCAGTTTTCTGCAAAACCACACGATATGCATGCAAATGGTGCTTTTGGCAGAATGCGCGTGTGGATTTCTACCAAACGACGTGAAAAGCATGCCAATGCTGCTATTTTTAGAACCCGCACATGGATTTGTGCCAAAACGCGTTTTAAGCATGAATATCACACTTTTGGTAGACGAGGATGCAGTTTTCTGCAAAACCACACGATATGCATGCAAATGGTGCTTTTGGCAGAACGCGCGTGTGGATTTCTACCAAACGACGTGAAAAGCATGCCAATGCTGCTCTTTTTAGAACCCGCACATGGATTTGTGCCAAAACGCGTTTTAAGCATGAATACGCAAATTTGGTAGACGAGGATGCAGTTTTCTGCAAAACTACACGATATGCATGCAAATGACGCTTTTGGCAGAACGCGCGTGTGGATTTCTACCAAACGACGTGAAAAGCATGCCAATGCTGCTCTTTTTAGAACCCGCACATGGATTTGTGCCAAAACGCGTTTTAAGCATGAATATGACACTTTTGGTAGACGAGTATGCAGTTTTCTGCAAAACTACACGATATGCATGCAAATGGTGCTTTTGGCAGAACGCGCGTGTGGATTTCTACCAAACGACGTGAAAAGCATGCCAATGCTGCTCTTTTTAGAACCCGCACATGGATGTGTGCCAAAACGCGTTTTTAAGCATGAATACGCAACTTTTGGTAGACGAGGATGCAGTTTTCTGCAAAACTACACGATATGCATGCAAATGACGCTTTTGGCAGAACGCGCGTGTGGATTTCTACCAAACGACGTGAAAAGCATGCCAATGCTGCTCTTTTTAGAACCCGCACATGGATTTGTGCCAAAACGCGTTTTAAGCATGAATATGACACTTTTGGTAGACGAGGATGCAGTTTTCTGCAAAACCACACGATATGCATGCAAATAGTGCTTTTGGCAGAACGCGCGTGTGGATTTCTACCAAACGACGTGAAAAGCATGCCAATGCTGCTCTTTTTAGAACCCGCACATGGATTTGTGCCAAAACGCGTTTTAAGCATGAATATGACACTTTTGGTAGACGAGTATGCAGTTTTCTGCAAAACCACACGATATGCATGCAAATGGTGCTTTTGGCAGAACGCGCGTGTGGATTTCTACCAAACGACGTTAAAGGCATGCCAATGCTGCTCTTTTTAGAAACCGCACATGGATTTGTGCCAAAACGCGTTTTAAGCATGAATATGACACTTTTGGTAGACGAGTATGCAGTTTTCTGCAAAACTACACGATATGCATGCAAATGGTGCTTTTGGCAGAACGCGCGTGTGGATTTCTACCAAACGACGTGAAAAGCATGTCAATGCTGCTCTTTTTAGAACCCGCACATGGATTTGTGCCAAAACGCGTTTTAAGCATGAATATGACACTTTTGGTAGACGAGTATGCAGTTTTCTGCAAAACTACACGATATGCATGCAAATGGTGCTTTTGGCAGAACGCGCGTGTGGATTTCTACCAAACGAATTGAAAAGCATGCCAATGCTGCTCTTTTTAGAACCCGCACATGGATTTGTGCCAAAACGCGTTTTAAGCATGAATACGCAACTTTTGGTAGACGAGGATGCAGTTTTCTGCAAAACTACACGATATGCATGCAAATGACGCTTTTGGCAGAACGCGCGTGTGGATTTCTACCAAACGACGTGAAAAGCATGCCAATGCTGCTCTTTTTAGAACCCGCACATGGATTTGTGCCAAAACGCGTTTTAAGCATGAATATGACACTTTTGGTAGACGAGTATGCAGTTTTCTGCAAAACTACACGATATGCATGCAAATGGTGCTTTTGGCAGAACGCGCGTGTGGATTTCTACCAAACGACGTGAAAAGCATGCCAATGCCTGCTCTTTTTAGAACCCGCACATGGATTTGTGCCAAAACGCGTTTTAAGCATGAATATGACACTTTTGGTAGACGAGGATGCAGTTTTCTGCAAAACCACACGATATGCATGCAAATAGTGCTTTTGGCAGAACGCGCGTGTGGATTTCTACCAAACGACGTGAAAAAGCATGCCAATGCTGCTCTTTTTAGAACCCGCACATGGATTTGTGCCAAAACGCGTTTTAAGCATGAATATGACACTTTTGGTAGACGAGTATGCAGTTTTCTGCAAAACCACACGATATGCATGCAAATGGTGCTTTTGGCAGAACGCGCTTGTGGATTTCTACCAAACGACGTGAAAAGCATGCCAATGCTGCTCTTTTTAGAACCCGCACATGGATTTGTGCCAAAACGCGTTTTAAGCATGAATATGACACTTTTGGTAGACGAGTATGCAGTTTTCTGCAAAACTACACGATATGCATGCAAATGGTGCTTTTGGCAGAACGCGCGTGTGGATTTCTACCAAACGACGTGAAAAGCATGTCAATGCTGCTCTTTTTAGAACCCGCACATGGATTTGTGCCAAAACGCGTTTTAAGCATGAATATGACACTTTTGGTAGACGAGTATGCAGTTTTCTGCAAAACTACACGATATGCATGCAAATGGTGCTTTTGGCAGAACGCGCGTGTGCATTTCTACCAAACGACGTGAAAAGCATGCCAATGCTGCTCTTTTTAGAACCCGCACATGGATTTGTGCCAAAACGCGTTTTAAGCATGAATATGACACTTTTGGTAGACGAGGATGCAGTTTTCTGCAAAACCACACGATATGCATGCAAATAGTGCTTTTGGCAGAACGCGCGTGTGGATTTCTACCAAACGACGTGAAAAGCATGCCAATGCTGCTCTTTTTAGAACCCGCACATGGATTTGTGCCAAAACGCGTTTTAAGCATGAATATGACACTTTTGGTAGACGAGTATGCAGTTTTCTGCAAAACCACACGATATGCATGCAAATGGTGCTTTTGGCAGAACGCGCTTGTGGATTTCTACCAAACGACGTGAAAAGCATGCCAATGCTGCTCTTTTTAGAACCCGCACATGGATTTGTGCCAAAACGCGTTTTAAGCATGAATATGACACTTTTGGTAGACGAGTATGCAGTTTTCTGCAAAACTACACGATATGCATGCAAATGGTGCTTTTGGCAGAACGCGCGTGTGGATTTCTACCAAACGACGTGAAAAGCATGTCAATGCTGCTCTTTTTAGAACCCGCACATGGATTTGTGCCAAAACGCGTTTTAAGCATGAATATGACACTTTTGGTAGACGAGTATGCAGTTTTCTGCAAAACTACACGATATGCATGCAAATGGTGCTTTTGGCAGAACGCGCGTGTGCATTTCTACCAAACGAATCGAAAAGCATGCCAATGCTGCTCTTTTTAGAACCCGCACATGGATTTGTGCCAAAACGCGTTTTAAGCATGAATACGCAACTTTTGGTAGACGAGGATGCAGTTTTCTGCAAAACTACACGATATGCATGCAAATGACGCTTTTGGCAGAACGCGCGTGTGGATTTCTACCAAACGACGTGAAATGCATGCCAATGCTGCTCTTTTTAGAACCCGCACATGGATTTGTGCCAAAACGCGTTTTAAGCATGAATATGACAATTTTGGTAGACGAGTATGCAGTTTTCTGCAAAACTACACGATATGCATGCAAATGGTGCTTTTGGCAGAACGCGCGTGTGGATTTCTACCAAACGACGTGAAAAGCATGCCAATGCTGCTCTTTTTAGCACCCGCACATGGATTTGTGCCAAAACGCGTTTTAAGCATGAATATGACACTTTTGGTAGACGAGTATGCAGTTTTCTGCAAAACTACACGATATGCATGCAAATGGTGCTTTTGGCAGAACGCGCGTGTGGATTTCTACCAAACGACGTGAAAAGCATGCCAATGCTGCTCTTTTTAGAACCCGCACATGGATTTGTGCCAAAACGCGTTTTAAGCATGAATATGACACTTTTGGTAGACGAGTATGCAGTTTTCTGCAAAACTACACGATATGCATGCAAATGGTGCTTTTGGCAGAACGCGCGTGTGGATTTCTACCAAACGACGTGAAAAGCATGCCAATGCTGCTCTTTTTAGCACCCGCACATGGATTTGTGCCAAAACGCGTTTTAAGCATGAATACGCAACTTTTGGTAGACGAGGATGCAGTTTTCTGCAAAACTACACGATATGCATGCAAATGACGCTTTTGGCAGAACGCGCGTGTGGATTTCTACCAAACGACGTGAAAAGCATGCCAATGCTGCTCTTTTTAGAACCCGCACATGGATTTGTGCCAAAACGCGTTTTAAGCATGAATATGACACTTTTGGTAGACGAGTATGCAGTTTTCTGCAAAACTACACGATATGCATGCAAATGGTGCTTTTGGCAGAACGCGCCTGTGGATTTCTACCAAACGACGTGAAAAGCATGCCAATGCTGCTCTTTTTAGAACCCGCACATGGATGTGTGCCAAAACGCGTTTTAAGCATGAATACGCAACTTTTGGTAGACGAGGATGCAGTTTTCTGCAAAACTACACGATATGCATGCAAATGACGCTTTTGGCAGAACGCGCGTGTGGATTTCTACCAAACGACGTGAAAAGCATGCCAATGCTGCTCTTTTTATAACCCGCACATGGATTTGTGCCAAAACGCGTTTTAAGCATGAATACGCAACTTTTGGTAGACGAGGATGCAGTTTTCTGCAAAACTACACGATATGCATGCAAATGACGCTTTTGGCAGAACGCGCGTGTGGATTTCTACCAAACGACGTGAAAAGCATGCCAATGCTGATCTTTTTAGAACCCGCACACGGATTTGTGCCAAAACGCGTTTTAAGCATGAATATGACACTTTTGGTAGACGAGTATGCAGTTTTCTGCAAAACTACACGATATGCATGCAAATGGTGCTTTTGGCAGAACGCGCGTGTGGATTTCTACCAAACGACGTGAAAAGCATGCCAATGCTGCTCTTTTTAGAACCCGCACATGGATTTGTGCCAAAACGCGTTTTAAGCATGAATATGACACTTTTGGTAGACGAGTATGCAGTTTTCTGCAAAACTACACGATATGCATGCAAATGGTGCTTTTGGCAGAACGCGCGTGTGGATTTCTACCAAACGACGTGAAAAGCATGCCAATGCTGCTCTTTTTAGAACCCGCACATGGATTTGTGCCAAAACGCGTTTTAAGCATGAATACGCAACTTTTGGTAGACGAGGATGCAGTTTTCTGCAAAACTACACGATATGCATGCAAATGACGCTTTTGGCAGAACGCGCGTGTGGATTTCTACCAAACGACGTGAAAAGCATGCCAATGCTGCTCTTTTTAGAACCCGCACATGGATTTGTGCCAAAACGCGTTTGAAGCATGAATATGACACTTTTCGTAGACGAGGATGCAGTTTTCTGCAAAACCACACGATATGCATGCAAATGGTGCTTTTGGCAGAACGCGCGTGTGGATTTCTACCAAACGACGTGAAAAGCATGCCAATGCTGCTCTTTTTAGAACCCGCACATGGATTTGTGCCAAAACGCGTTTTAAGCATGAATATGACACTTTTGGTAGACGAGTATGCAGTTTTCTGCAAAACTACACGATATGCATGCAAATGGTGCTTTTGGCAGAACACGCGTGTGGATTTCCACCAAACGACGTGAAAAGCATGCCAATGCTGCTCTTTTTAGAACCCGCACATGGATTTGTTCCAAAACGCGTTTTAAGCATGAATATGACACTTTTGGTAGACGAGTATGCAGTTTTCTGCAAAACTACACGATATGCATGCAAATGGTGCTTTTGGCAGAACGCGCGTGTGGATTTCTACCAAACGACGTGAAAAGCATGCCAATGCTGCTCTTTTTAGAACCCGCACATGGATTTGTGCCAAAACGCGTTTTAAGCATGAATACGCAACTTTTGGTAGACGAGGATGCAGTTTTCTGCAAAACCACACGATATGCATGCAAATGGTGCTTTTGGCAGAACGCGCGTGTGGATTTCTACCAAACGACGTGAAAAGCATGCCAATGCTGCTCTTTTTAGAACCCGCACATGGATTTGTGCCAAAACGCGTTTTAAGCACGAATATGACACTTTTGGTAGACGAGTATGCAGTTTTCTGCAAAACTACACGATATGCATGCAAATGGTGCTTTTGGCAGAACGCGCGTGTGGATTTCTACGAAACGACGTGAAAAGCATGCCAATGCTGCTCTTTTTAGAACCCGCACATGGATTTGTGCCAAAACGCGTTTTAGGCATGAATATGACACTTTTGGTAGACGAGTATGCAGTTTTCTGCAAAACTACACGATATGCATGCAAATGGTGCTTTTGGCAGAACGCGCGTGTGGATTTCTACCAAACGACGTGAAAAGCATGCCAATGCTGCTTTTTTTAGAACCCGCACATGGATTTGTGCCAAAACGCGTTTTAAGCATGAATACGACACTTTTGGTAGACGAGTATGCAGTTTTCTGCAAAACTACACGATATGCATGCAAATGGTGCTTTTGGCAGAACGCGCGTGTGGATTTCTACCAAACGACGTGAAAAGCATGCCAATGCTGCTCTTTTTAGAACCCGCACATGGATTTGTGCCAAAACGCGTTTTAAGCATGAATACGCAACTTTTGGTAGACGAGGATGCAGTTTTCTGCAAAACCACACGATATGCATGCAAATAGTGCTTTTGGCAGAACGCGCGTGTGGATTTCTACCAAACGACGTGAAAAGCATGCCAATGCTGCTCTTTTTAGAACCCGCACATGGATTTGTGCCAAAACGCGTTTTAAGCATGAATATGACACTTTTGGTAGACGAGTATGCAGTTTTCTGCAAAACTACACGATATGCATGCAAATGGTGCTTTTGGCAGAACGCGCGTGTGGATTTCTACCAAACGACGTGAAAAGCATGCCAATGCTGCTCTTTTTAGAACCCGCACATGGATTTGTGCCAAAACGCGTTTTAAGCATGAATATGACACTTTTGGTAGACGAGTATGCAGTTTTCTGCAAAACTACACGATATGCATGCAAATGGTGCTTTTGGCAGAACGCGCGTGTGGATTTCTACCAAACGACGTGAAAAGCATGCCAATGCTGCTCTTTTTAGAACCCGCACATGGATTTGTGCCAAAACGCGTTTTAAGCATGAATACGCAACTTTTGGTAGACGAGGATGCAGTTTTCTGCAAAACTACACGATATGCATGCAAATGACGCTTTTGGCAGAACGCGCGTGTGGATTTCTACCAAACGACGTGAAAAGCATGCCAATGCTGCTCTTTTTAGAACCCGCACATGGATTTGTGCCAAAACGCGTTTTAAGCATGAATACGCAACTTTTGGTAGACGAGGATGCAGTTTTCTGCAAAACTACACGATATGCATGCAAATGACGCTTTTGGCAGAACGCGCGTGTGGATTTCTACCAAACGACGTGAAAAGCATGCCAATGCTGCTCTTTTTAGAACCCGCACATGGATTTGCCCAAAACGCGTTTTAAGCATGAATACGCAACTTTTGGTAGACGAGGATGCAGTTTTCTGCAAAACTACACGATATGCATGCAAATGACGCTTTTGGCAGAACGCGCGTGTGGATTTCTACCAAACGACGTGAAAAGCATGCCAATGCTGCTCTTTTTAGAACCCGCACACGGATTTGTGCCAAAACGCGTTTTGAGCATGAATATGACACTTTTGGTAGACGAGGATGCAGTTTTCTGCAAAACCACACGATATGCATGCAAATGGTGCTTTTGGCAGAACGCGCGTGTGGATTTCTACCAAACGACGTGAAAAGCATGCCAATGCTGCTCTTTTTAGAACCCGCACATGGATTTGTGCCAAAACGCGTTTTAAGCATGAATATGACACTTTTGGTAGACGAGTATGCAGTTTTCTGCAAAACTACACGATATGCATGCAAATGGTGCTTTTGGCAGAACGCGCGTGTGGATTTCTACCAAACGACGTGAAAAGCATGCCAATGCTGCTCTTTTTAGAACCCGCACATGGATTTGTGCCAAAACGCGTTTTAAGCATGAATACGCAACTTTTGGTAGACGAGGATGCAGTTTTCTGCAAAACTACACGATATGCATGCAAATGACGCTTTTGGCAGAACGCGCGTGTGGATTTCTACCAAACGACGTTAAAAGCATGCCAATGCTGCTCTTTTTAGAACCCGCACATGGATTTGTGCCAAAACGCGTTTTAAGCATGAATATGACACTTTTGGTAGACGAGTATGCAGTTTTCTGCAAAACTACACGATATGCATGCAAATGGTGCTTTTGGCAGAACGCGCGTGCGGATTTCTACCAAACGACGTGAAAAGCATGCCAATGCTGCTCTTTTTAGAACCCGCACATGGATTTGTGCCAAAACGCGTTTTAAGCATGAATATGACACTTTTGGTAGACGAGTATGCAGTTTTCTGCAAAACTACACGATATGCATGCAAATGGTGCTTTTGGCAGAACGCGCGTGTGGATTTCTACCAAACGACGTGAAAAGCATGCCAATGCTGCTCTTTTTAGAACCCGCACATGGATTTGTGCCAAAACGCGTTTTAAGCATGAATACGCAACTTTTGGTAGACGAGGATGCAGTTTTCTGCAAAACTACACGATATGCATGCAAATGACGCTTTTGGCAGAACGCGCGTGTGGATTTCTACCAAACGACGTGAAAAGCATGCCAATGCTGCTCTTTTTAGAACCCGCACATGGATTTGTGCCAAAACGCGTTTTAAGCATGAATATGACACTTTTGGTAGACGAGGATGCAGTTTTCTGCAAAACCACACGATATGCATGCAAATGGTGCTTTTGGCAGAACGCGCGTGTGGATTTCTACCAAACGACGTGAAAAGCATGCCAATGCTGCTCTTTTTAGAACCCGCACATGGATTTGTGCCAAAACGCGTTTTAAGCATGAATATGACACTTTTGGTAGACGAGTATGCAGTTTTCTGCAAAACTACACGATATGCATGCAAATGGTGCTTTTGGCAGAACGCGCGTGTGGATTTCTACCAAACGACGTGAAAAGCATGCCAATGCTGCTCTTTTTAGAACCCGCACAAGGATTTGTGCCAAAACGCGTTTTAAGCATGAATATGACACTTTTGGTAGACGAGTATGCAGTTTTCTGCAAAACTACACGATATGCATGCAAATGGTGCTTTTGGCAGAACGCGCGTGTGGATTTCTACCAAACTACGTGAAAAGCATGCCAATGCTGCTCTTTTTAGAACCCGCACATGGATTTGTGCCAAAACGCGTTTTAAGCATGAATACGCAACTTTTGGTAGACGAGGATGCAGTTTTCTGCAAAACTACACGATATGCATGCAAATGACGCTTTTGGCAGAACGCGCGTGTGGATTTTTACCAAACGACGTGAAAAGCATGCCAATGCTGCTCTTTTTAGAACCCGCACATGGATTTGTGCCAAAACGCGTTTTAAGCACGAATATGACACTTTTGGTAGACGAGTATGCAGTTTTCTGCAAAACTACACGATATGCATGCAAATGGTGCTTTTGGCAGAACGCGCGTGTGGATTTCTACCAAACGACGTGAAAAGCATGCCAATGCTGCTCTTTTTAGAACCCGCACATGGATTTGTGCCAAAACGCGTTTTAAGCATGAATATGACACTTTTGGTAGACGAGTATGCAGTTTTCTGCAAAACTACACGATATGCATGCAAATGGTGCTTTTGGCAGAACGCGCGTGTGGATTTCTACCAAACGACGTGAAAAGCATGCCAATGCTGCTCTTTTTAAAACCCGCACATGGATTTGTGCCAAAACGCGTTTTAAGCATGAATACGCAACTTTTGGTAGACGAGGATGCAGTTTTCTGCAAAACCACACGATATGCATGCAAATAGTGCTTTTGGCAGAACGCGCGTGTGGATTTCTACCAAACGGCGTGAAAAGCATGCCAATGCTGCTCTTTTTAGAACCCGCACATGGATTTGTGCCAAAACGCGTTTTAAGCATGAATACGCAACTTTTGGTAGACGAGGATGCAGTTTTCTGCAAAACTACACGATATGCATGCAAATGACGCTTTTGGCAGAACGCGCGTGTGGATTTCTTCCAAACGACGTGAAAAGCATGCCAATGCTGCTCTTTTTAGAACCCGCACATGGATTTGTGCCAAAACGCGTTTTAAGCACGAATATGACACTTTTGGTAGACGAGTATGCAGTTTTCTGCAAAACTACACGATATGCATGCAAATGACGCTTTTGGCAGAACGCGCGTGTGGATTTCTACCAAACGACGTCAAAAGCATGCCGATGCTGCTCATTTTAGCACCCGCACATGGATTTGTGCCAAAACGCGTTTTAAGCATGAATATGCAACTTTTGGTAGACGAGGATGCAGTTTTCTGCAAAACTACACGATATGCATGCAAATGGTGCTTTTGGCAGAACGCGCGTGTGGATTTCTACCAAACGACGTGAAAAGCATGCCAATGCTGCTCTTTTTAGCACCCGCACATGGATTTGTGCCAAAACGCGTTTTAAGCATGAATACGCAACTTTTGGTAGACGAGGATGCAGTTTTCTGCAAAACTACACGATATGCATGCAAATGACGCTTTTGGCAGAACGCGCGTGTGGATTTCTACCAAACGACGTGAAAAGCATGCCAATGCTGCTCTTTTTAGAACCCGCGCATGGATTTGTGCCAAAACGCGTTTTAAGCATGAATATGACACTTTTGGTAGACGAGTATGCAGTTTTCTGCAAAACTACACGATATGCATGCAAATGGTGCTTTTGGCAGAACGCGCCTGTGGATTTCTACCAAACGACGTGAAAAGCATGCCAATGCTGCTCTTTTTAGAACCCGCACATGGATGTGTGCCAAAACGCGTTTTAAGCATGAATACGCAACTTTTGGTAGACGAGGATGCAGTTTTCTGCAAAACTACACGATATGCATGCAAATGACGCTTTTGGCAGAACGCGCGTGTGGATTTCTACCAAACGACGTGAAAAGCATGCCAATGCTGCTCTTTTTAGAACCCGCACATGGATTTGTGCCAAAACGCGTTTTAAGCATGAATACGCAACTTTTGGTAGACGAGGATGCAGTTTTCTGCAAAACTACACGATATGCATGCAAATGACGCTTTTGGCAGAACGCGCGTGTGGATTTCTACCAAACGACGTGAAAAGCATGCCAATGCTGCTCTTTTTAGAACCCGCACACGGATTTGTGCCAAAACGCGTTTTAAGCATGAATATGACACTTTTGGTAGACGAGTATGCAGTTTTCTGCAAAACTACACGATATGCATGCAAATGGTACTTTTGGCAGAACGCGCGTGTGGATTTCTACCAAACGACGTGAAAAGCATGCCAATGCTGCTCTTTTTAGAACCCGCACATGGATTTGTGCCAAAACGCGTTTTAAGCATGAATACGCAACTTTTGGTAGACGAGGATGCAGTTTTCTGCAAAACTACACGATATGCATGCAAATGACGCTTTTGGCAGAACGCGCGTGTGGATTTCTACCAAACGACGTTAAAAGCATGCCAATGCTGCTCTTTTTAGAACCCGCACATGGATTTGTGCCAAAACGCGTTTTAAGCATGAATATGACACTTTTGGTAGACGAGGATGCAGTTTTCTGCAAAACCACACGATATGCATGCAAATGGTGCTTTTGGCAGAACGCGCGTGTGGATTTCTACCAAACGACGTTAAAAGCATGCCAATGCTGCTCTTTTTAGAACCCGCACATGGATTTGTGCCAAAACGCGTTTTAAGCATGAATACGCAACTTTTGGTAGACGAGGATGCAGTTTTCTGCAAAACTACACGATATGCATGCAAATGACGCTTTTGGCAGAACGCGCGTGTGGATTTCTACCAAACGACGTTAAAAGCATGCCAATGCTGCTCTTTTTAGAACCCGCACATGGATTTGTGCCAAAACGCGTTTTAAGCATGAATATGACACTTTTGGTAGACGAGTATGCAGTTTTCTGCAAAACTACACGATATGCATGCAAATGGTGCTTTTGGCAGAACGCGCGTGTGGATTTCTACCAAACGACGTTAAAAGCATGCCAATGCTGCTCTTTTTAGAACCCGCACATGGATTTGTGCCAAAACGCGTTTTAAGCATGAATATGACACTTTTGGGAGACGAGTATGCAGTTTTCTGCAAAACTACACGATATGCATGCAAATGGTGCTTTTGGCAGAACGCGCGTGTGGATTTCTACCAAACGACGTGAAAAGCATGTCAATGCTGCTCTTTTTAGAACCCGCACATGGATTTGTGCCAAAACGCGTTTTAAGCATGAATATGACACTTTTGGTAGACGAGTATGCAGTTTTCTGCAAAACTACACGATATGCATGCAAATGGTGCTTTTGGCAGAACGCGCGTGTGGATTTCTACCAAACGACGTGAAAAGCATGCCAATGCTGCTCTTTTTAGCACCCGCACATGGATTTGTGCCAAAACGCGTTTTAAGCATGAATACGCAACTTTTGGTAGACGAGGATGCAGTTTTCTGCAAAACTACACGATATGCATGCAAATGACGCTTTTGGCAGAACGCGCGTGTGGATTTCTACCAAACGACGTGAAAAGCATGCCGATGCTGCTCATTTTAGCACCCGCACATGGATTTGTGCCAAAACGCGTTTTAAGCATGAATATGCAACTTTTGGTAGACGAGGATGCAGTTTTCTGCAAAACTACACGATATGCATGCAAATGGTGCTTTTGGCAGAACGCGCGTGTGGATTTCTACCAAACGACGTGAGAAGCATGCCAATGCTGCTCTTTTTAGCACCCGCACATGCATTTGTGCCAAAACGCGTTTTAAGCATGAATATGACACTTTTGGTAGACGAGTATGCAGTTTTCTGCAAAACTACACGATATGCATGCAAATGACGCTTTTGGCAGAACGCGCGTGTGGATTTCTACCAAACGACGTGAAAAGCATGCCGATGCTGCTCATTTTAGCACCCGCACATGGATTTGTGCCAAAACGCGTTTTAAGCATGAATATGCAACTTTTGGTAGACGAGGATGCAGTTTTCTGCAAAACTACACGATATGCATGCAAATGGTGCTTTTGGCAGAACGCGCGTGTGGATTTCTACCAAACGACGTGAAAAGCATGCCAATGCTGCTCTTTTTAGCACCCGCACATGGATTTGTGCCAAAACGCGTTTTAAGCATGAATACGCAATTTTTGGTAGACGAGGATGCAGTTTTTTGCAAAACCACACGATATGCATGCAAATGACGCTTTTGGCAGAACGCGCGTGTGGATTTCTACCAAACGACGTGAAAAGCATGCCGATGCTGCTCATTTTAGCACCCGCACATGGATTTGTGCCAAAACGCGTTTTAAGCATGAATATGACACTTTTGGTATACGAGGATGCAGTTTTCTGCAAAACCACACGATATGCATGCAAATGGTGCTTTTGGCAGAACGCGCTTTTGGATTTCTACCAAACGACGTGAAAAGCATGCCAATGCTGCTATTTTTAGAACCCGCACATGGATTTGTGCCAAAACGCGTTTTAAGCATGAATATCACACTTTTGGTAGACGAGGATGCAGTTTTCTGCAAAACCACACGATATGCATGCAAATGGTGCTTTTGGCAGAACGCGCGTGAGGATTTCTACCAAACGACGTGAAAAGCATGCCAATGCTGCTCTTTTTAGAACCCGCACATGGATTTGTGCCAAAACCCGTTTTAAGCATGAATATGACACTTTTGGTAGACGAGGATGCAGTTTTCTGCAAAACCACACGATATGCATGCAAATGGTGCTTTTGGCAGAATGCGCGTGTGGATTTCTACCAAACGACGTGAAAAGCATGCCAATGCTGCTATTTTTAGAACCCGCACATGGATTTGTGCCAAAACGCGTTTTAAGCATGAATATCACACTTTTGGGAGATGAGGATGCAGTTTTCTGCAAAACCACACGATATGCATGCAAATGGTGCTTTTGGCAGAACGCGCGTGTGGATTTCTACCAAACGACGTGAAAAGCATGCCAATGCTGCTCTTTTTAGAACCCGCACATGGATTTGTGCCAAAACGCGTTTTAAGCATGAATATGACACTTTTGGTAGACGAGTATGCAGTTTTCTGTAAAACTACACGATATGCATGCAAATGGTGCTTTTGGCAGAACGCGCGTGTGGATTTCTACCAAACGACGTGAAAAGCATGCCAATGCTGCTCTTTTTAGAACCCGCACATGGATTTGTGCCAAAACGCGTTTTAAGCATGAATACGCAACTTTTGATAGACGAGGATGCAGTTTTCTGCAAAACTACACGATATGCATGCAAATGACGCTTTTGGCAGAACGCGCGTGTGGATTTCTACCAAACGACGTGAAAAGCATGCCAATGCTGCTCTTTTTAGAACCCGCACATGGATTTGTGCCAAAACGCGTTTTAAGCATGAATATGACACTTTTGGTAGACGAGTATGCAGTTTTCTGTAAAACTACACGATATGCATGCAAATGGTGCTTTTGGCAGAACGCGCGTGTGGATTTCTACCAAACGACGTGAAAAGCATGCCAATGCTGCTCTTTTTAGAACCCGCACATGGATGTGTGCCAAAACGCGTTTTAAGCATGAATACGCAACTTTTGGTAGACGAGGATGCAGTTTTCTGCAAAACTACACGATATGCATGCAAATTACGCTTTTGGCAGAACGCGCGTGTGGATTTCTACCAAACGACGTGAAAAGCATGCCAATGCTGCTCTTTTTAGAACCCGCACATGGATTTGTGCCAAAACGCGTTTTAAGCATGAATACGCAACTTTTGGTAGACGAGGATGCAGTTTTCTGCAAAACTACACGATATGCATGCAAATGACGCTTTTGGCAGAACGCGCGTGTGGATTTCTACCAAACGACGTGAAAAGCATGCCAATGCTGCTCTTTTTAGAACCCGCACACGGATTTGTGCCAAAACGCGTTTTAAGCATGAATATGACACTTTTGGTAGATGAGGATGCAGTTTTCTGCAAAACCACACGATATGCATGCAAATGGTGCTTTTGGCAGAACGCGCGTGTGGATTTCTACCAAACGACGTGAAAAGCATGCCAATGCTGTTCTTTTTAGAACCCGCACATGGATTTGTGCCAAAACGCGTTTTAAGCATGAATATGACACTTTTGGTAGACGAGTATGCAGTTTTCTGCAAAACCACGATATGCATGCAAATGGTGCTTTTGGCAGAACGCGCGTGTGGATTTCTACCAAACGACGTGAAAAGCATGCCAATGCTGCTCTTTTTAGAACCCGCACATGGATTTGTGCCAAAACGCGTTTTAAGCATGAATACGCAACTTTTGGTAGACGAGGATGCAGTTTTCTGCAAAACTACACGATATGCATGCAAATGACGCTTTTGGCAGAACGCGCGTGTGGATTTCTACCAAACGACGTTAAAAGCATGCCAATGCTGCTCTTTTTAGAACCCGCACATGGATTTGTGCCAAAACGCGTTTTAAGCATGAATATGACACTTTTGGTAGACGAGTATGCAGTTTTCTGCAAAACTACACGATATGCATGCAAATGGTGCTTTTGGCAGAACGCGCGTGTGGATTTCTACCAAACGACGTGAAAAGCATGCCAATGCTGCTCTTTTTAGAACCCGCACATGGATTTGTGCCAAAACGCGTTTTAAGCATGAATATGACACTTTTGGTAGACGAGGATGCAGTTTTCTGCAAAACCACACGATATGCATGCAAATGGTGCTTTTGGCAGAACGCGCGTGTGGATTTCTACCAAACGACGTGAAAAGCATGCCAATGCTGCTCTTTTTAGAACCCGCACATGGATTTGTGCCAAAACGCGTTTTAAGCATGAATATGACACTTTTGGTAGACGAGTATGCAGTTTTCTGCAAAACTACACGATATGCATGCAAATGGTGCTTTTGGCAGAACGCGCGTGTGGATTTCTACCAAACGACGTGAAAAGCATGCCAATGCTGCTCTTTTTAGAACCCGCACATGGATTTGTGCCAAAACGCGTTTTAAGCATGAATATGACACTTTTGGTAGACGAGTATGCAGTTTTCTGCAAAACTACACGATATGCATGCAAATGGTGCTTTTGGCAGAACGCGCGTGTGGATTTCTACCAAACGACGTGAAAAGCATGCCAATGCTGCTCTTTTTAGAACCCGCACATGGATTTGTGCCAAAACGCGTTTTAAGCATGAATACGCAACTTTTGGTAGACGAGGATGCAGTTTTCTGCAAAACTACACGATATGCATGCAAATGACGCTTTTGGCAGAACGCGCGTGTGGATTTCTACCAAACGACGTGAAAAGCATGCCAATGCTGCTCTTTTTAGAACCCGCACATGGATTTGTGCCAAAACGCGTTTTAAGCACGAATATGACACTTTTGGTAGACGAGTATGCAGTTTTCTGCAAAACTACACGATATGCATGCAAATGGTGCTTTTGGCAGAACGCGCGTGTGGATTTCTACCAAACGACGTGAAAAGCATGCCAATGCTGCTCTTTTTAGAACCCGCACATGGATTTGTGCCAAAACGCGTTTTAAGCATGAATATGACACTTTTGGTAGACGAGTATGCAGTTTTCTGCAAAACTACACGATATGCATGCAAATGGTGCTTTTGGCAGAACGCGCGTGTGGATTTCTACCAAACGACGTGAAAAGCATGCCAATGCTGCTCTTTTTAGAACCCGCACATGGATTTGTGCCAAAACGCGTTTTAAGCATGAATACGACACATTTGGTAGACGAGTATGCAGTTTTCTGCAAAACTACACGATATGCATGCAAATGGTGCTTTTGGCAGAACCCGCGTGTGGATTTCTACCAAACGACGTGAAAAGCATGCCAATGCTGCTCTTTTTAGAACCCGCACATGGATTTGTGCCAAAACACGTTTTAAGCATGAATACGCAACTTTTGGTAGACGAGGATGCAGTTTTCTGCAAAACCACACGATATGCATGCAAATAGTGCTTTTGGCAGAACGCGCGTGTGGAGTTCTACCAAACGACGTGAAAAGCATGCCAATGCTGCTCTTTTTAGAACCCGCACATGGATTTGTGCCAAAACGCGTTTTAAGCATGAATATGACACTTTTGGTAGACGAGTATGCAGTTTTCTGCAAAACTACACGATATGCATGCAAATGGTGCTTTTGGCAGAACGCGCGTGTGGATTTCTACCAAACGACGTGAAAAGCATGCCAATGCTGCTCTTTTTAGAACCCGCACATGGATTTGTGCCAAAACGCGTTTTAAGTATGAATACGCAACTTTTGGTAGACGAGGATGCAGTTTTCTGCAAAACCACACGATATGCATGCAAATAGTGCTTTTGGCAGAACGCGCGTGTGGATTTCTACCAAACGACGTGAAAAGCATGCCAATGCTGCTCTTTTTAGAACCCGCACATGGATTTGTGCCAAAACGCGTTTTAAGCATGAATACGCAACTTTTGGTAGACGAGGATGCAGTTTTCTGCAAAACTACACGATATGCATGCAAATGACGCTTTTGGCAGAACGCGCGTGTGGATTTCTACCAAACGACGTGAAAAGCATGCCAATGCTGCTCTTTTTAGAACCCGCACAAGGATTTGTGCCAAAACGCGTTTTAAGCACGAATATGACACTTTTGGTAGACGAGTATGCAGTTTTCTGCAAAACTACACGATATGCATGCAAATGACGCTTTTGGCAGAACGCGCGTGTGGATTTCTACCAAACGACGTGAAAAGCATGCCGATGCTGCTCATTTTAGCACCCGCACATGGATTTGTGCCAAAACGCGTTTTAAGCATGAATATGCAACTTTTGGTAGACGAGGATGCAGTTTTCTGCAAAACTACACGATATGCATGCAAATGGTGCTTTTGGCAGAACGCGCGTGTGGATTTCTACCAAACGACGTGAAAAGCATGCCAATGCTGCTCTTTTTAGCACCCGCACATGGATTTGTGCCAAAACGCGTTTTAAGCATGAATACGCAACTTTTGGTAGACGAGGATGCAGTTTTCTGCAAAACTACACGATATGCATGCAAATGACGCTTTTGGCAGAACGCGCGTGTGGATTTCTACCAAACGACGTGAAAAGCATGCCAATGCTGCTCTTTTTAGAACCCGCACATGGATTTGTGCCAAAACGCGTTTTAAGCATGAATATGACACTTTTGGTAGACGAGTATGCAGTTTTCTGCAAAACTACACGATATGCATGCAAATGGTGCTTTTGGCAGAACGCGCCTGTGGATTTCTACCAAACGACGTGAGAAGCATGCCAATGCTGCTCTTTTTAGCACCCGCACATGCATTTGTGCCAAAACGCGTTTTAAGCATGAATATGACACTTTTGGTAGACGAGTATGCAGTTTTCTGCAAAACTACACGATATGCATGCAAATGACGCTTTTGGCAGAACGCGCGTGTGGATTTCTACCAAACGACGTGAAAAGCATGCCGATGCTGCTCATTTTAGCACCCGCACATGGATTTGTGCCAAAACGCGTTTTAAGCATGAATATGCAACTTTTGGTAGACGAGGATGCAGTTTTCTGCAAAACTACACGATATGCATGCAAATGGTGCTTTTGGCAGAACGCGCGTGTGGATTTCTACCAAACGACGTGAAAAGCATGCCAATGCTGCTCTTTTTAGCACCCGCACATGGATTTGTGCCAAAACGCGTTTTAAGCATGAATACGCAATTTTTGGTAGACGAGGATGCAGTTTTTTGCAAAACCACACGATATGCATGCAAATGACGCTTTTGGCAGAACGCGCGTGTGGATTTCTACCAAACGACGTGAAAAGCATGCCGATGCTGCTCATTTTAGCACCCGCACATGGATTTGTGCCAAAACGCGTTTTAAGCATGAATATGACACTTTTGGTATACGAGGATGCAGTTTTCTGCAAAACCACACGATATGCATGCAAATGGTGCTTTTGGCAGAACGCGCTTTTGGATTTCTACCAAACGACGTGAAAAGCATGCCAATGCTGCTATTTTTAGAACCCGCACATGGATTTGTGCCAAAACGCGTTTTAAGCATGAATATCACACTTTTGGTAGACGAGGATGCAGTTTTCTGCAAAACCACACGATATGCATGCAAATGGTGCTTTTGGCAGAACGCGCGTGAGGATTTCTACCAAACGACGTGAAAAGCATGCCAATGCTGCTCTTTTTAGAACCCGCCAATGGATTTGTGCCAAAACCCGTTTTAAGCATGAATATGACACTTTTGGTAGACGAGGATGCAGTTTTCTGCAAAACCACACGATATGCATGCAAATGGTGCTTTTGGCAGAATGCGCGTGTGGATTTCTACCAAACGACGTGAAAAGCATGCCAATGCTGCTATTTTTAGAACCCGCACATGGATTTGTGCCAAAACGCGTTTTAAGCATGATTATCACACTTTTGGGAGATGAGGATGCAGTTTTCTGCAAAACCACACGATATGCATGCAAATGGTGCTTTTGGCAGAACGCGCGTCTGGATTTCTACCAAACGACGTGAAAAGCATGCCAATGCTGCTCTTTTTAGAACCCGCACATGGATTTGTGCCAAAACGCGTTTTAAGCATGAATACGCAACTTTTGATAGACGAGGATGCAGTTTTCTGCAAAACTACACGATATGCATGCAAATGACGCTTTTGGCAGAACGCGCGTGTGGATTTCTACCAAACGACGTGAAAAGCATGCCAATGCTGCTCTTTTTAGAACCCGCACATGGATTTGTGCCAAAACGCGTTTTAAGCATGAATATGACACTTTTGGTAGACGAGTATGCAGTTTTCTGTAAAACTACACGATATGCATGCAAATGGTGCTTTTGGCAGAACGCGCGTGTGGATTTCTACCAAACGACGTGAAAAGCATGCCAATGCTGCTCTTTTTAGAACCCGCACATGGATGTGTGCCAAAACGCGTTTTAAGCATGAATACGCAACTTTTGGTAGACGAGGATGCAGTTTTCTGCAAAACTACACGATATGCATGCAAATTACGCTTTTGGCAGAACGCGCGTGTGGATTTCTACCAAACGACGTGAAAAGCATGCCAATGCTGCTCTTTTTAGAACCCGCACATGGATTTGTGCCAAAACGCGTTTTAAGCATGAATACGCAACTTTTGGTAGACGAGGATGCAGTTTTCTGCAAAACTACACGATATGCATGCAAATGACGCTTTTGGCAGAACGCGCGTGTGGATTTCTACCAAACGACGTGAAAAGCATGCCGATGCTGCTCATTTTAGCACCCGCACATGGATTTGTGCCAAAACGCGTTTTAAGCATGAATATGACACTTTTGGTATACGAGGATGCAGTTTTCTGCAAAACCACACGATATGCATGCAAATGGTGCTTTTGGCAGAACGCGCTTTTGGATTTCTACCAAACGACGTGAAAAGCATGCCAATGCTGCTATTTTTAGAACCCGCACATGGATTTGTGCCAAAACGCGTTTTAAGCATGAATATCACACTTTTGGTAGACGAGGATGCAGTTTTCTGCAAAACCACACGATATGCATGCAAATGGTGCTTTTGGCAGAACGCGCGTGAGGATTTCTACCAAACGACGTGAAAAGCATGCCAATGCTGCTCTTTTTAGAACCCGCCAATGGATTTGTGCCAAAACCCGTTTTAAGCATGAATATGACACTTTTGGTAGACGAGGATGCAGTTTTCTGCAAAACCACACGATATGCATGCAAATGGTGCTTTTGGCAGAATGCGCGTGTGGATTTCTACCAAACGACGTGAAAAGCATGCCAATGCTGCTATTTTTAGAACCCGCACATGGATTTGTGCCAAAACGCGTTTTAAGCATGATTATCACACTTTTGGGAGATGAGGATGCAGTTTTCTGCAAAACCACACGATATGCATGCAAATGGTGCTTTTGGCAGAACGCGCGTCTGGATTTCTACCAAACGACGTGAAAAGCATGCCAATGCTGCTCTTTTTAGAACCCGCACATGGATTTGTGCCAAAACGCGTTTTAAGCATGAATACGCAACTTTTGATAGACGAGGATGCAGTTTTCTGCAAAACTACACGATATGCATGCAAATGACGCTTTTGGCAGAACGCGCGTGTGGATTTCTACCAAACGACGTGAAAAGCATGCCAATGCTGCTCTTTTTAGAACCCGCACATGGATTTGTGCCAAAACGCGTTTTAAGCATGAATATGACACTTTTGGTAGACGAGTATGCAGTTTTCTGTAAAACTACACGATATGCATGCAAATGGTGCTTTTGGCAGAACGCGCGTGTGGATTTCTACCAAACGACGTGAAAAGCATGCCAATGCTGCTCTTTTTAGAACCCGCACATGGATGTGTGCCAAAACGCGTTTTAAGCATGAATACGCAACTTTTGGTAGACGAGGATGCAGTTTTCTGCAAAACTACACGATATGCATGCAAATTACGCTTTTGGCAGAACGCGCGTGTGGATTTCTACCAAACGACGTGAAAAGCATGCCAATGCTGCTCTTTTTAGAACCCGCACATGGATTTGTGCCAAAACGCGTTTTAAGCATGAATACGCAACTTTTGGTAGACGAGGATGCAGTTTTCTGCAAAACTACACGATATGCATGCAAATGACGCTTTTGGCAGAACGCGCGTGTGGATTTCTACCAAACGACGTGAAAAGCATGCCAATGCTGCTCTTTTTAGAACCCGCACACGGATTTGTGCCAAAACGCGTTTTAAGCATGAATATGACACTTTTGGTAGATGAGGATGCAGTTTTCTGCAAAACCACACGATATGCATGCAAATGGTGCTTTTGGCAGAACGCGCGTGTGGATTTCTACCAAACGACGTGAAAAGCATGCCAATGCTGTTCTTTTTAGAACCCGCACATGGATTTGTGCCAAAACGCGTTTTAAGCATGAATATGACACTTTTGGTAGACGAGTATGCAGTTTTCTGCAAAACCACGATATGCATGCAAATGGTGCTTTTGGCAGAACGCGCGTGTGGATTTCTACCAAACGACGTGAAAAGCATGCCAATGCTGCTCTTTTTAGAACCCGCACATGGATTTGTGCCAAAACGCGTTTTAAGCATGAATACGCAACTTTTGGTAGACGAGGATGCAGTTTTCTGCAAAACTACACGATATGCATGCAAATGACGCTTTTGGCAGAACGCGCGTGTGGATTTCTACCAAACGACGTTAAAAGCATGCCAATGCTGCTCTTTTTAGAACCCGCACATGGATTTGTGCCAAAACGCGTTTTAAGCATGAATATGACACTTTTGGTAGACGAGTATGCAGTTTTCTGCAAAACTACACGATATGCATGCAAATGGTGCTTTTGGCAGAACGCGCGTGTGGATTTCTACCAAACGACGTGAAAAGCATGCCAATGCTGCTCTTTTTAGAACCCGCACATGGATTTGTGCCAAAACGCGTTTTAAGCATGAATATGACACTTTTGGTAGACGAGTATGCAGTTTTCTGCAAAACTACACGATATGCATGCAAATGGTGCTTTTGGCAGAACGCGCGTGTGGATTTCTACCAAACGACGTGAAAAGCATGCCAATGCTGCTATTTTTAGAACCCGCACATGGATTTGTGCCAAAACGCGTTTTAAGCATGAATACGCAACTTTTGGTAGACGAGGATGCAGTTTTCTGCAAAACTACACGATATGCATGCAAATGACGCTTTTGGCAGAACGCGCGTGTGGATTTCTACCAAACGACGTGAAAAGCATGCCAATGCTGCTCTTTTTAGAACCCGCACATGGATTTGTGCCAAAACGCGTTTTAAGCATGAATATGACACTTTTGGTAGACGAGGATGCAGTTTTCTGCAAAACCACACGATATGCATGCAAATGGTGCTTTTGGCAGAACGCGCGTGTGGATTTCTACCAAACGACGTGAAAAGCATGCCAATGCTGCTCTTTTTAGCACCCGCACATGGATTTGTGCCAAAACGCGTTTTAAGCATGAATATGACACTTTTGGTAGACGAGTATGCAGTTTTCTGCAATACTACACGATATGCATGCAAATGGTGCTTTTGGCAGAACGCGCGTGTGGATTTCTACCAAACGACGTGAAAAGCATGCCAATGCTGCTCTTTTTAGAACCCGCACATGGATTTGTGCCAAAACGCGTTTTAAGCATGAATATGACACTTTTGGTAGACGAGTATGCAGTTTTCTGCAAAACTACACGATATGCATGCAAATGGTGCTTTTGGCAGAACGCGCGTGTGGATTTCTACCAAACGACGTGAAAAGCATGCCAATGCTGCTCTTTTTAGAACCCGCACATGGATTTGTGCCAAAACGCGTTTTAAGCATGAATACGCAACTTTTGGTAGACGAGGATGCAGTTTTCTGCAAAACTACACGATATGCATGCAAATGACGCTTTTGGCAGAACGCGCGTGTGGATTTCTACCAAACGACGTGAAAAGCATGCCAATGCTGCTCTTTTTAGAACCCGCACATGGATTTGTGCCAAAACGCGTTTTAAGCACGAATATGACACTTTTGGTAGACGAGTATGCAGTTTTCTGCAAAACTACACGATATGCATGCAAATGGTGCTTTTGGCAGAACGCGCGTGTGGATTTCTACCAAACGACGTGAAAAGCATGCCAATGCTGCTCTTTTTAGAACCCGCACATGGATTTGTGCCAAAACGCGTTTTAAGCATGAATATGACACTTTTGGTAGACGAGTATGCAGTTTTCTGCAAAACTACACGATATGAATGCAAATGGTGCTTTTGGCAGAACGCGCGTGTGGATTTCTACCAAACGACGTGAAAAGCATGCCAATGCTGCTCTTTTTAGAACCCGCACATGGATTTGTGCCAAAACGCGTTTTAAGCATGAATACGACACATTTGGTAGACGAGTATGCAGTTTTCTGCAAAACTACACGATATGCATGCAAATGGTGCTTTTGGCAGAACCCGCGTGTGGATTTCTACCAAACGACGTGAAAAGCATGCCAATGCTGCTCTTTTTAGAACCCGCACATGGATTTGTGCCAAAACACGTTTTAAGCATGAATACGCAACTTTTGGTAGACGAGGATGCAGTTTTCTGCAAAACCACACGATATGCATGCAAATAGTGCTTTTGGCAGAACGCGCGTGTGGAGTTCTACCAAATGACGTGAAAAGCATGCCAATGCTGCTCTTTTTAGAACCCGCACATGGATTTGTGCCAAAACGCGTTTTAAGCATGAATATGACACTTTTGGTAGACGAGTATGCAGTTTTCTGCAAAACTACACGATATGCATGCAAATGGTGCTTTTGGCAGAACGCGCGTGTGGATTTCTACCAAACGACGTGAAAAGCATGCCAATGCTGCTCTTTTTAGAACCCGCACATGGATTTGTGCCAAAACGCGTTTTAAGCATGAATACGCAACTTTTTGTAGACGAGGATGCAGTTTTCTGCAAAACTACACGATATGCATGCAAATGACGCTTTTGGCAGAACGCGCGTGTGGATTTCTACCAAACGACGTGAAAAGCATGCCAATGCTGCTCTTTTTAGAACCCGCACAAGGATTTGTGCCAAAACGCGTTTTAAGCACGAATATGACACTTTTGGTAGACGAGGATGCAGTTTTCTGCAAAACTACACGATATGCATGCAAATGGTGCTTTTGGCAGAACGCGCGTGTGGATTTCTACCAAACCAATTGAAAAGCATGCCAATGCTGCTCTTTTTAGAACCCGCACATGGATTTGTGCCAAAACGCGTTTTAAGCATGAATACGCAACTTTTGGTAGACGAGGATGCAGTTTTCTGCAAAACTACACGATATGCATGCAAATGACGCTTTTCGCAGAACGCGCGTGTGGATTTCTACCAAACGACGTGAAAAGCATGCCAATGCTGCTCTTTTTAGAACCCGCACATGGATTTGTGCCAAAACGCGTTTTAAGCATGAATATGACACTTTTGGTAGACGAGTATGCAGTTTTCTGCAAAACTACACGATATGCATGCAAATGGTGCTTTTGGCAGAACGCGCCTGTGGATTTCTACCAAACGACGTGAAAAGCATGCCAATGCTGCTCTTTTTAGAACCCGCACATGGATGTGTGCCAAAACGCGTTTTAAGCATGAATACGCAACTTTTGGTAGACGAGGATGCAGTTTTCTGCAAAACTACACGATATGCATGCAAATGACGCTTTTGGCAGAACGCGCGTGTGGATTTCTACCAAACGACGTGAAAAGCATGCCAATGCTGCTCTTTTTAGAACCCGCACATGGATTTGTGCCAAAACGCGTTTTAAGCATGAATACGCAACTTTTGGTAGACGAGGATGCAGTTTTCTGCAAAACTACACGATATGCATGCAAATGACGCTTTTGGCAGAACGCGCGTGTGGATTTCTACCAAACGACGTGAAAAGCATGCCAATGCTGCTCTTTTTAGAACCCGCACACGGATTTGTGCCAAAACGCGTTTTAAGCATGAATATGACACTTTTGGTAGACGAGGATGCAGTTTTCTGCAAAACCACACGACATGCATGCAAATGGTGCTTTTGGCAGAACGCGCGTGTGGATTTCTACCAAACGACGTGAAAAGCATGCCAATGCTGCTCTTTTTAGAACCCGCACATGGATTTGTGCCAAAACGCGTTTTAAGCATGAATATGACACTTTTGGTAGACGAGTATGCAGTTTTCTGCAAAACTACACGATATGCATGCAAATGGTGCTTTTGGCAGAACGCGCGTGTGGATTTCTACCAAACGACGTGAAAAGCATGCCAATGCTGCTCTTTTTAGAACCCGCACATGGATTTGTGCCAAAACGCGTTTTAAGCATGAATACGCAACTTTTGGTAGACGAGGATGCAGTTTTCTGCAAAACTACACGATATGCATGCAAATGACGCTTTTGGCAGAACGCGCGTGTGGATTTCTACCAAACGACGTTAAAAGCATGCCAATGCTGCTCTTTTTAGAACCCGCACATGGATTTGTGCCAAAACGCGTTTTAAGCATGAATATGACACTTTTGGTAGACGAGTATGCAGTTTTCTGCAAAACTACACGATATGCATGCAAATGGTGCTTTTGGCAGAACGCGCGTGTGGATTTCTACCAAACGACGTTAAAAGCATGCCAATGCTGCTCTTTTTAGAACCCGCACATGGATTTGTGCCAAAACGCGTTTTAAGCATGAATATGCAACTTTTGGTAGACGAGGATGCAGTTTTCTGCAAAACTACACGATATGCATGCAAATGGTGCTTTTGGCAGAACGCGCGTGTGGATTTCTACCAAACGACGTGAAAAGCATGCCAATGTTGCTCTTTTTAGCACCCGCACATGGATTTGTGCCAAAACGCGTTTTAAGCATGAATACGCAACTTTTGGTTGACGAGGATGCAGTTTTCTGCAAAACTACACGATATGCATGCAAATGACGCTTTTGGCAGAACGCGCGTGTGGATTTCTACCAAACGACGTGAAAAGCATGCCAATGCTGCTCTTTTTAGAACCCGCACATGGATTTGTGCCAAAACGCGTTTTAAGCATGAATATGACACTTTTGGTAGACGAGTATGCAGTTTTCTGCAAAACTACACGATATGCATGCAAATGGTGCTTTTGGCAGAACGCGCCTGTGGATTTCTACCAAACGACGTGAAAAGCATGCCAATGCTGCTCTTTTTAGAACCCGCACATGGATGTGTGCCAAAACGCGTTTTAAGCATGAATACGCAACTTTTGGTAGACGAGGATGCAGTTTTCTGCAAAACTACACGATATGCATGCAAATGACGCTTTTGGCAGAACGCGCGTGTGGATTTCTACCAAACGACGTGAAAAGCATGCCAATGCTGCTCTTTTTAGAACCCGCACACGGATTTGTGCCAAAACGCGTTTTAAGCATGAATATGACACTTTTGGTAGACGAGGATGCAGTTTTCTGCAAAACCACACGATATGCATGCAAATGGTGCTTTTGGCAGAACGCGCGTGTGGATTTCTACCAAACGACGTGAAAAGCATGCCAATGCTGCTCTTTTTAGAACCCGCACATGGATTTGTGCCAAAACGCGTTTTAAGCATGAATATGACACTTTTGGTAGACGAGTATGCAGTTTTCTGCAAAACTACACGATATGAATGCAAATGGTGCTTTTGGCAGAACGCGCGTGTGGATTTCTACCAAACGACGTGAAAAGCATGCCAATGCTGCTCTTTTTAGAACCCGCACATGGATTTGTGCCAAAACGCGTTTTAAGCATGAATACGACACATTTGGTAGACGAGTATGCAGTTTTCTGCAAAACTACACGATATGCATGCAAATGGTGCTTTTGGCAGAACCCGCGTGTGGATTTCTACCAAACGACGTGAAAAGCATGCCAATGCTGCTCTTTTTAGAACCCGCACATGGATTTGTGCCAAAACACGTTTTAAGCATGAATACGCAACTTTTGGTAGACGAGGATGCAGTTTTCTGCAAAACCACACGATATGCATGCAAATAGTGCTTTTGGCAGAACGCGCGTGTGGAGTTCTACCAAATGACGTGAAAAGCATGCCAATGCTGCTCTTTTTAGAACCCGCACATGGATTTGTGCCAAAACGCGTTTTAAGCATGAATATGACACTTTTGGTAGACGAGTATGCAGTTTTCTGCAAAACTACACGATATGCATGCAAATGGTGCTTTTGGCAGAACGCGCGTGTGGATTTCTACCAAACGACGTGAAAAGCATGCCAATGCTGCTCTTTTTAGAACCCGCACATGGATTTGTGCCAAAACGCGTTTTAAGTATGAATACGCAACTTTTGGTAGACGAGGATGCAGTTTTCTGCAAAACCACACGATATGCATGCAAATAGTGCTTTTGGCAGAACGCGCGTGTGGATTTCTACCAAACGACGTGAAAAGCATGCCAATGCTGCTCTTTTTAGAACCCGCACATGGATTTGTGCCAAAACGCGTTTTAAGCATGAATACGCAACTTTTTGTAGACGAGGATGCAGTTTTCTGCAAAACTACACGACATGCATGCAAATGACGCTTTTGGCAGAACGCGCGTGTGGATTTCTACCAAACGACGTGAAAAGCATGCCAATGCTGCTCTTTTTAGAACCCGCACAAGGATTTGTGCCAAAACGCGTTTTAAGCACGAATATGACACTTTTGGTAGACGAGTATGCAGTTTTCTGCAAAACTACACGATATGCATGCAAATGACGCTTTTGGCAGAACGCGCGTGTGGATTTCTACCAAACGACGTGAAAAGCATGCCGATGCTGCTCATTTTAGCACCCGCACATGGATTTGTGCCAAAACGCGTTTTAAGCATGAATATGCAACTTTTGGTAGACGAGGATGCAGTTTTCTGCAAAACTACACGATATGCATGCAAATGGTGCTTTTGGCAGAACGCGCGTGTGGATTTCTACCAAACCAATTGAAAAGCATGCCAATGCTGCTCTTTTTAGAACCCGCACATGGATTTGTGCCAAAACGCGTTTTAAGCATGAATACGCAACTTTTGGTAGACGAGGATGCAGTTTTCTGCAAAACTACACGATATGCATGCAAATGACGCTTTTGGCAGAACGCGCGTGTGGATTTCTACCAAACGACGTGAAAAGCATGCCAATGCTGCTCTTTTTAGAACCCGCACATGGATTTGTGCCAAAACGCGTTTTAAGCATGAATATGACACTTTTGGTAGACGAGTATGCAGTTTTCTGCAAAACTACACGATATGCATGCAAATGGTGCTTTTGGCAGAACGCGCCTGTGGATTTCTACCAAACGACGTGAAAAGCATGCCAATGCTGCTCTTTTTAGAACCCGCACATGGATGTGTGCCAAAACGCGTTTTAAGCATGAATACGCAACTTTTGGTAGACGAGGATGCAGTTTTCTGCAAAACTACACGATATGCATGCAAATGACGCTTTTGGCAGAACGCGCGTGTGGATTTCTACCAAACGACGTGAAAAGCATGCCAATGCTGCTCTTTTTAGAACCCGCACATGGATTTGTGCCAAAACGCGTTTTAAGCATGAATACGCAACTTTTGGTAGACGAGGATGCAGTTTTCTGCAAAACTACACGATATGCATGCAAATGACGCTTTTGGCAGAACGCGCGTGTGGATTTCTACCAAACGACGTGAAAAGCATGCCAATGCTGCTCTTTTTAGAACCCGCACACGGATTTGTGCCAAAACGCGTTTTAAGCATGAATATGACACTTTTGGTAGACGAGGATGCAGTTTTCTGCAAAACCACACGACATGCATGCAAATGGTGCTTTTGGCAGAACGCGCGTGTGGATTTCTACCAAACGACGTGAAAAGCATGCCAATGCTGCTCTTTTTAGAACCCGCACATGGATTTGTGCCAAAACGCGTTTTAAGCATGAATATGACACTTTTGGTAGACGAGTATGCAGTTTTCTGCAAAACTACACGATATGCATGCAAATGGTGCTTTTGGCAGAACGCGCGTGTGGATTTCTACCAAACGACGTGAAAAGCATGCCAATGCTGCTCTTTTTAGAACCCGCACATGGATTTGTGCCAAAACGCGTTTTAAGCATGAATACGCAACTTTTGGTAGACGAGGATGCAGTTTTCTGCAAAACTACACGATATGCATGCAAATGACGCTTTTGGCAGAACGCGCGTGTGGATTTCTACCAAACGACGTGAAAAGCATGCCAATGCTGCTCTTTTTAGAACCCGCACATGGATTTGTGCCAAAACGCGTTTTAAGCATGAATATGACACTTTTGGTAGACGAGTATGCAGTTTTCTGCAAAACTACACGATATGCATGCAAATGGTGCTTTTGGCAGAACGCGCGTGTGGATTTCTACCAAACGACGTGAAAAGCATGCCAATGCTGCTCTTTTTAGAACCCGCACATGGATTTGTGCCAAAACGCGTTTTAAGCATGAATATGACACTTTTGGTAGACGAGTAGGCAGTTTTCTGCAAAACTACACGATATGCATGCAAATGGTGCTTTTGGCAGAACGCGCGTGTGGATTTCTACCAAACGACGTGAAAAGCATGCCAATGCTGCTCTTTTTAGCACCCGCACATGGATTTGTGCCAAAGCGCGTTTTAAGCATGAATACGCAACTTTTGGTAGACGAGGATGCAGTTTTCTGCAAAACTACACGATATGCATGCAAATGACGCTTTTGGCAGAACGCGCGTGTGGATTTCTACCAAACGACGTGAAAAGCATGCCGATGCTGCTCATTTTAGCACCCGCACATGGATTTGTGCCAAAACGCGTTTTAAGCATGAATATGCAACTTTTGGTAGACGAGGATGCAGTTTTCTGCAAAACTACACGATATGCATGCAAATGGTGCTTTTGGCAGAACGCGCGTGTGGATTTCTACCAAACGACGTGAAAAGCATGCCAATGCTGCTCTTTTTAGCACCCGCACATGCATTTGTGCCAAAACGCGTTTTAAGCATGAATATGACACTTTTGGTAGACGAGTATGCAGTTTTCTGCAAAACTACACGATATGCATGCAAATGACGCTTTTGGCAGAACGCGCGTGTGGATTTCTACCAAACGACGTGAAAAGCATGCCCATGCTGCTCATTTTAGCACCCGCACATGGATTTGTGCCAAAACGCGTTTTAAGCATGAATATGCAACTTTTGGTAGACGAGGATGCAGTTTTCTGCAAAACTACACGATATGCATGCAAATGGTGCTTTTGGCAGAACGCGCGTGTGGATTTCTACCAAACGACGTGAAAAGCATGCCAATGCTGCTCTTTTTAGCACCCGCACATGGATTTGTGCCAAAACGCGTTTTAAGCATGAATACGCAACTTTTGGTAGACGAGGATGCAGTTTTTTGCAAAACCACACGATATGCATGCAAATGACGCTTTTGGCAGAACGCGCGTGTGGATTTCTACCAAACGACGTGAAAAGCATGCCGATGCTGCTCATTTTAGCACCCGCACATGGATTTGTGCCAAAACGCGTTTTAAGCATGAATATGACACTTTTGGTATACGAGGATGCAGTTTTCTGCAAAACCACACGATATGCATGCAAATGGTGCTTTTGGCAGAACGCGCTTTTGGATTTCTACCAAACGACGTGAAAAGCATGCCAATGCTGCTATTTTTAGAACCCGCACATGGATTTGTGCCAAAACGCGTTTTAAGCATGAATATCACACTTTTGATAGACGAGGATGCAGTTTTCTGCAAAACCACACGATATGCATGCAAATGGTGCTTTTGGCAGAACGCGCGTGAGGATTTCTACCAAACGACGTGAAAAGCATGCCAATGCTGCTCTTTTTAGAACCCGCACATGGATTTGTGCCAAAACCCGTTTTAAGCATGATTATGACACTTTTGGTAGACGAGGATGCAGTTTTCTGCAAAACCACACGATATGCATGCAAATGGTGCTTTTGGCAGAATGCGCGTGTGGATTTCTACCAAACGACGTGAAAAGCATGCCAATGCTGCTATTTTTAGAACCCGCACATGGATTTGTGCCAAAACGCGTTTTAAGCATGAATATCACACTTTTGGTAGACAAGGATGCAGTTTTCTGCAAAACCACACGATATGCATGCAAATGGTGCTTTTGGCAGAACGCGCGTGTGGATTTCTACCAAACGACGTGAAAAGCATGCCAATGCTGCTCTTTTTAGAACCCGCACATGGATTTGTGCCAAAACGCGTTTTAAGCATGAATACGCAACTTTTGGTAGACGAGGATGCAGTTTTCTGCAAAACTACACGATATGCATGCAAATGACGCTTTTGGCAGAACGCGCGTGTGGATTTCTACCAAACGACGTGAAAAGCATGCCAATGCTGCTCTTTTTAGAACCCGCACATGGATTTGTGCCAAAACGCGTTTTAAGCATGAATATGACACTTTTGTTAGACGAGTATGCAGTTTTCTGCAAAACTACACGATATGCATGCAAATGGTGCTTTTGGCAGAACGCGCGTGTGGATTTCTACCAAACGACGTGAAAAGCATGCCAATGCTGCTCTTTTTAGAACCCGCACATGGATGTGTGCCAAAACGCGTTTTAAGCATGAATACGCAACTTTTGGTAGACGAGGATGCAGTTTTCTGCAAAACTACACGATATGCATGCAAATGACGCTTTTGGCAGAACGCGCGTGTGGATTTCTACCAAACGACGTGAAAGGCATGCCAATGCTGCTCTTTTTAGAACCCGCACATGGATTTGTGCCAAAACGCGTTTTAAGCATGAATATGACACTTTTGGTAGACGAGGATGCAGTTTTCTGCAAAACCACACGATATGCATGCAAATAGTGCTTTTGGCAGAACGCGCGTGTGGATTTCTACCAAACGACGTGAAAAGCATGCCAATGCTGCTCTTTTTAGAACCCGCACATGGATTTGTGCCAAAACGCGTTTTAAGCATGAATATGACACTTTTGGTAGACGAGTATGCAGTTTTCTGCAAAACTACACGATATGCATGCAAATGGTGCTTTTGGCAGAACGCGCGTGTGGATTTCTACCAAACGACGTGAAAAGCATGCCAATGCTGCTCTTTTTAGAACCCGCACATGGATGTGTGCCAAAACGCGTTTTAAGCATGAATACGCAACTTTTGGTAGACGAGGATGCAGTTTTCTGCAAAACTACACGATATGCATGCAAATGACGCTTTTGGCAGAACGCGCTTTTGGATTTCTACCAAACGACGTGAAAAGCATGCCAATGCTGCTATGTTTAGAACCCGCACATGGATTTGTGCCAAAACGCGTTTTAAGCATGAATATCACACTTTTGGTAGACGAGGATGCAGTTTTCTGCAAAACCACACGATATGCATGCAAATGATGCTTTTGGCAGAACGCGCGTGAGGATTTCTACCAAACGACGTGAAAAGCATGCCAATGCTGCTCTTTTTAGAACCCGCACATGAATTTGTGCCAAAACCCGTTTTAAGCATGAATATGACACTTTTGGTAGACGAGGATGCAGTTTTCTGCAAAACCACACGATATGCATGCAAATGGTGCTTTTGGTAGAATGCGCGTGTGGATTTCTACCAAACGACGTGAAAAGCATGCCAATGCTGCTATTTTTAGAACCCGCACATGGATTTGTGCCAAAACGCGTTTTAAGCATGAATATCACACTTTTGGTAGACGAGGATGCAGTTTTCTGCAAAACCACACGATATGCATGCAAATGGTGCTTTTGGCAGAACGCGCGTGTGGATTTCTACCAAACGACGTGAAAAGCATGCCAATGCTGCTCTTTTTAGAACCCGCACATGGATTTGTGCCAAAACGCGTTTTAAGCATGAATACGCAACTTTTGGTAGACGAGGATGCAGTTTTCTGCAAAACTACACGATATGCATGCAAATGACGCTTTTGGCAGAACGCGCGTGTGGATTTCTACCAAACGACGTGAAAAGCATGCCAATGCTGCTCTTTTTAGAACCCGCACATGGATTTGTGCCAAAACGCGTTTTAAGCATGAATATGACACTTTTGGTAGACGAGTATGCAGTTTTCTGCAAAACTACACGATATGCATGCAAATGGTGCTTTTGGCAGAACGCGCGTGTGGATTTCTACCAAACGACGTGAAAAGCATGCCAATGCTGCTCTTTTTAGAACCCGCACATGGATGTGTGCCAAAACGCGTTTTAAGCATGAATACGCAACTTTTGGTAGACGAGGATGCAGTTTTCTGCAAAACTACACGATATGCATGCAAATGACGCTTTTGGCAGAACGCGCGAGTGGATTTCTACCAAACGACGTGAAAAGCATGCCAATGCTGCTCTTTTTAGAACCCGCACATGGATTTGTGCCAAAACGCGTTTTAAGCATGAATATGACACTTTTGGTAGACGAGGATGCAGTTTTCTGCAAAACCACACGATATGCATGCAAATAGTGCTTTTGGCAGAACGCGCGTGTGGATTTCTACCAAACGACGTGAAAAGCATGCCAATGCTGCTCTTTTTAGAACCCGCACATGGATTTGTGCCAAAACGCGTTTTAAGCATGAATATGACACTTTTGGTAGACGAGTATGCAGTTTTCTGCAAAACCACACGATATGCATGCAAATGGTGCTTTTGGCAGAACGCGCTTGTGGATTTCTACCAAACGACGTGAAAAGCATGCCAATGCTGCTCTTTTTAGAACCCGCACATGGATTTGTGCCAAAACGCGTTTTAAGCATGAATATGACACTTTTGGTAGACGAGTATGCAGTTTTCTGCAAAACTACACGATATGCATGCAAATGGTGCTTTTGGCAGAACGCGCGTGTGGATTTCTACCAAACGACGTTAAAAGCATGCCAATGCTGCTCTTTTTAGAACCCGCACATGGATTTGTGCCAAAACGCGTTTTAAGCATGAATATGACACTTTTGGTAGACGAGTATGCAGTTTTCTGCAAAACTACACGATATGCATGCAAATGGTGCTTTTGGCAGAACGCGCGTGTGGATTTCTACCAAACGACGTGAAAAGCATGTCAATGCTGCTCTTTTTAGAACCCGCACATGGATTTGTGCCAAAACGCGTTTTAAGCATGGATATGACACTTTTGGTAGACGAGTATGCAGTTTTCTGCAAAACTACACGATATGCATGCAAATGGTGCTTTTGGCAGAACGCGCGTGTGGATTTCTACCAAACGACGTGAAAAGCATGCCAATGCTGCTCTTTTTAGAACCCGCACATGGATTTGTGCCAAAACGCGTTTTAAGCATGAATACGCAACTTTTGGTAGACGAGGATGCAGTTTTCTGCAAAACTACACGATATGCATGCAAATGACGCTTTTGGCAGAACGCGCGTGTGGATTTCTACCAAACGACGTGAAAAGCATGCCAATGCTGCTCTTTTTAGAACCCGCACATGGATTTGTGCCAAAACGCGTTTTAAGCATGAATATGACACTTTTGGTAGACGAGTATGCAGTTTTCTGCAAAACTACACGATATGCATGCAAATGGTGCTTTTGGCAGAACGCGCGTGTGGATTTCTACCAAACGACGTGAAAAGCATGCCAATGCTGCTCTTTTTAGAACCCGCACATGGATTTGTGCCAAAACGCGTTTTAAGCATGAATACGCAACTTTTGGTAGACGAGGATGCAGTTTTTTGCAAAACCACACGATATGCATGCAAATGACGCTTTTGGCAGAACGCGCGTGTGGATTTCTACCAAACGACGTGAAAAGCATGCCGATGCTGCTCATTTTAGCACCCGCACATGGATTTGTGCCAAAACGCGTTTTAAGCATGAATATGACACTTTTGGTATACGAGGATGCAGTTTTCTGCAAAACCACACGATATGCATGCAAATGGTGCTTTTGGCAGAACGCGCTTTTGGATTTCTACCAAACGACGTGAAAAGCATGCCAATGCTGCTATTTTTAGAACCCGCACATGGATTTGTGCCAAAACGCGTTTTAAGCATGAATATCACACTTTTGGTAGACGAGGATGCAGTTTTCTGCAAAACCACACGATATGCATGCAAATGGTGCTTTTGGCAGAACGCGCATGAGGATTTCTACCAAACGACGTGAAAAGTGCTGCTCTTTTTAGAACCCGCACATGGATTTGTGCCAAAACCCGTTTTAAGCATGATTATGACACTTTTGGTAGACGAGGATGCAGTTTTCTGCAAAACCACACGATATGCATGCAAATGGTGCTTTTGGCAGAATGCGCGTGTGGATTTCTACCAAACGACGTGAAAAGCATGCCAATGCTGCTCTTTTTAGAACCCGCACATGGATTTGTGCCAAAACGCGTTTTAAGCATGAATATGACACTTTTGGTAGACGAGTATGCAGTTTTCTGCAAAACTACACGATATGCATGCAAATGGTGCTTTTGGCAGAACGCGCGTGTGGATTTCTACCAAACGACGTGAAAAGCATGCCAATGCTGCTCTTTTTAGAACCCGCACATGGATGTGTGCCAAAACGCGTTTTAAGCATGAATATGACACTTTTGGTAGACGAGTATGCAGTTTTCTGCAAAACTACACGATATGCATGCAAATGGTGCTTTTGGCAGAACGCGCGTGTGGATTTCTACCAAACGACGTGAAAAGCATGTCAATGCTGCTCTTTTTAGAACCCGCACATGGATTTGTGCCAAAACGCGTTTTAAGCATGGATATGACACTTTTGGTAGACGAGTATGCAGTTTTCTGCAAAACTACACGATATGCATGCAAATGGTGCTTTTGGCAGAACGCGCGTGTGGATTTCTACCAAACGACGTGAAAAGCATGCCAATGCTGCTCTTTTTAGCACCCGCACATGGATTTGTGCCAAAACGCGTTTTAAGCATGAATACGCAACTTTTGGTAGACGAGGATGCAGTTTTTTGCAAAACCACACGATATGCATGCAAATGACGCTTTTGGCAGAACGCGCGTGTGGATTTCTACCAAACGACGTGAAAAGCATGCCGATGCTGCTCATTTTAGCACCCGCACATGGATTTGTGCCAAAACGCGTTTTAAGCATGAATATGACACTTTTGGTATACGAGGATGCAGTTTTCTGCAAAACCACACGATATGCATGCAAATGGTGCTTTTGGCAGAACGCGCTTTTGGATTTCTACCAAACGACGTGAAAAGCATGCCAATGCTGCTATTTTTAGAACCCGCACATGGATTTGTGCCAAAACGCGTTTTAAGCATGAATATCACACTTTTGGTAGACGAGGATGCAGTTTTCTGCAAAACCACACGATATGCATGCAAATGGTGCTTTTGGCAGAACGCGCATGAGGATTTCTACCAAACGACGTGAAAAGTGCTGCTCTTTTTAGAACCCGCACATGGATTTGTGCCAAAACCCGTTTTAAGCATGATTATGACACTTTTGGTAGACGAGGATGCAGTTTTCTGCAAAACCACACGATATGCATGCAAATGGTGCTTTTGGCAGAATGCGCGTGTGGATTTCTACCAAACGACGTGAAAAGCATGCCAATGCTGCTCTTTTTAGAACCCGCACATGGATTTGTGCCAAAACGCGTTTTAAGCATGAATATGACACTTTTGGTAGACGAGTATGCAGTTTTCTGCAAAACTACACGATATGCATGCAAATGGTGCTTTTGGCAGAACGCGCGTGTGGATTTCTACCAAACGACGTGAAAAGCATGCCAATGCTGCTCTTTTTAGAACCCGCACATGGATGTGTGCCAAAACGCGTTTTAAGCATGAATACGCAACTTTTGGTAGACGAGGATGCAGTTTTCTGCAAAACTACACGATATGCATGCAAATGACGCTTTTGGCAGAACGCGCGTGTGGATTTCTACCAAACGACGTGAAAAGCATGCCAATGCTGCTCTTTTTAGAACCCGCACATGGATTTGTGCCAAAACGCGTTTTAAGCATGAATATGACACTTTTGGTAGACGAGGATGCAGTTTTCTGCAAAACCACACGATATGCATGCAAATAGTGCTTTTGGCAGAATGCGCGTGTGGATTTCTACCAAACGACGTGAAAAGCATGCCAATGCTGCTCTTTTTAGAACCCGCACATGGATTTGTGCCAAAACGCGTTTTAAGCATGAATATGACACTTTTGGTAGACGAGTATGCAGTTTTCTGCAAAACTACACGATATGCATGCAAATGGTGCTTTTGGCAGAACGCGCGTGTGGATTTCTACCAAACGACGTGAAAAGCATGCCAATGCTGCTCTTTTTAGAACCCGCACATGGATGTGTGCCAAAACGCGTTTTAAGCATGAATACGCAACTTTTGGTAGACGAGGATGCAGTTTTCTGCAAAACTACACGATATGCATGCAAATGACGCTTTTGGCAGAACGCGCTTTTGGATTTCTACCAAACGACGTGAAAAGCATGCCAATGCTGCTATGTTTAGAACCCGCACATGGATTTGTGCCAAAACGCGTTTTAAGCATGAATATCACACTTTTGGTAGACGAGGATGCAGTTTTCTGCAAAACCACACGATATGCATGCAAATGGTGCTTTTGGCAGAACGCGCGTGAGGATTTCTACCAAACGACGTGAAAAGCATGCCAATGCTGCTCTTTTTAGAACCCGCACATGAATTTGTGCCAAAACCCGTTTTAAGCATGAATATGACACTTTTGGTAGACGAGGATGCAGTTTTCTGCAAAACCACACGATATGCATGCAAATGGTGCTTTTGGTAGAATGCGCGTGTGGATTTCTACCAAACGACGTGAAAAGCATGCCAATGCTGCTATTTTTAGAACCCGCACATGGATTTGTGCCAAAACGCGTTTTAAGCATGAATATCACACTTTTGGTAGACGAGGATGCAGTTTTCTGCAAAACCACACGATATGCATGCAAATGGTGCTTTTGGCAGAACGCGCGTGTGGATTTCTACCAAACGACGTGAAAAGCATGCCAATGCTGCTCTTTTTAGAACCCGCACATGGATTTGTGCCAAAACGCGTTTTAAGCATGAATACGCAACTTTTGGTAGACGAGGATGCAGTTTTCTGCAAAACTACACGATATGCATGCAAATGACGCTTTTGGCAGAACGCGCGTGTGGATTTCTACCAAACGACGTGAAAAGCATGCCAATGCTGCTCTTTTTAGAACCCGCACATGGATTTGTGCCAAAACGCGTTTTAAGCATGAATATGACACTTTTGGTAGACGAGTATGCAGTTTTCTGCAAAACTACACGATATGCATGCAAATGGTGCTTTTGGCAGAACGGGCGTGTGGATTTCTACCAAACGACGTGAAAAGCATGCCAATGCTGCTCTTTTTAGAACCCGCACATGGATGTGTGCCAAAACGCGTTTTAAGCATGAATACGCAACTTTTGGTAGACGAGGATGCAGTTTTCTGCAAAACTACACGATATGCATGCAAATGACGCTTTTGGCAGAACGCGCGTGTGGATTTCTACCAAACGACGTGAAAAGCATGCCAATGCTGCTCTTTTTAGAACCCGCACATGGATTTGTGCCAAAACGCGTTTTAAGCATGAATATGACACTTTTGGTAGACGAGGATGCAGTTTTCTGCAAAACCACACGATATGCATGCAAATAGTGCTTTTGGCAGAACGCGCGTGTGGATTTCTACCAAACGACGTGAAAAGCATGCCAATGCTGCTCTTTTTAGAACCCGCACATGGATTTGTGCCAAAACGCGTTTTAAGCATGAATATGACACTTTTGGTAGACGAGTATGCAGTTTTCTGCAAAACCACACGATATGCATGCAAATGGTGCTTTTGGCAGAACGCGCTTGTGGATTTCTACCAAACGACGTGAAAAGCATGCCAATGCTGCTCTTTTTAGAACCCGCACATGGATTTGTGCCAAAACGCGTTTTAAGCATGAATATGACACTTTTGGTAGACGAGTATGCAGTTTTCTGCAAAACTACACGATATGCATGCAAATGGTGCTTTTGGCAGAACGCGCGTGTGGATTTCTACCAAACGACGTTAAAAGCATGCCAATGCTGCTCTTTTTAGAACCCGCACATGGATTTGTGCCAAAACGCGTTTTAAGCATGAATATGACACTTTTGGTAGACGAGTATGCAGTTTTCTGCAAAACTACACGATATGCATGCAAATGGTGCTTTTGGCAGAACGCGCGTGTGGATTTCTACCAAACGACGTGAAAAGCATGTCAATGCTGCTCTTTTTAGAACCCGCACATGGATTTGTGCCAAAACGCGTTTTAAGCATGGATATGACACTTTTGGTAGACGAGTATGCAGTTTTCTGCAAAACTACACGATATGCATGCAAATGGTGCTTTTGGCAGAACGCGCGTGTGGATTTCTACCAAACGACGTGAAAAGCATGCCAATGCTGCTCTTTTTAGAACCCGCACATGGATTTGTGCCAAAACGCGTTTTAAGCATGAATACGCAACTTTTGGTAGACGAGGATGCAGTTTTCTGCAAAACTACACGATATGCATGCAAATGACGCTTTTGGCAGAACGCGCGTGTGGATTTCTACCAAACGACGTGAAAAGCATGCCAATGCTGCTCTTTTTAGAACCCGCACATGGATTTGTGCCAAAACGCGTTTTAAGCATGAATATGACACTTTTGGTAGACGAGTATGCAGTTTTCTGCAAAACTACACGATATGCATGCAAATGGTGCTTTTGGCAGAACGCGCGTGTGGATTTCTACCAAACGACGTGAAAAGCATGCCAATGCTGCTCTTTTAGAACCCGCACATGGATTTGTGCCAAAACGCGTTTTAAGCATGAATACGCAACTTTTGGTAGACGAGGATGCAGTTTTTTGCAAAACCACACGATATGCATGCAAATGACGCTTTTGGCAGAACGCGCGTGTGGATTTCTACCAAACGACGTGAAAAGCATGCCGATGCTGCTCATTTTAGCACCCGCACATGGATTTGTGCCAAAACGCGTTTTAAGCATGAATATGACACTTTTGGTATACGAGGATGCAGTTTTCTGCAAAACCACACGATATGCATGCAAATGGTGCTTTTGGCAGAACGCGCTTTTGGATTTCTACCAAACGACGTGAAAAGCATGCCAATGCTGCTATTTTTAGAACCCGCACATGGATTTGTGCCAAAACGCGTTTTAAGCATGAATATCACACTTTTGGTAGACGAGGATGCAGTTTTCTGCAAAACCACACGATATGCATGCAAATGGTGCTTTTGGCAGAACGCGCATGAGGATTTCTACCAAACGACGTGAAAAGTGCTGCTCTTTTTAGAACCCGCACATGGATTTGTGCCAAAACCCGTTTTAAGCATGATTATGACACTTTTGGTAGACGAGGATGCAGTTTTCTGCAAAACCACACGATATGCATGCAAATGGTGCTTTTGGCAGAATGCGCGTGTGGATTTCTACCAAACGACGTGAAAAGCATGCCAATGCTGCTCTTTTTAGAACCCGCACATGGATTTGTGCCAAAACGCGTTTTAAGCATGAATATGACACTTTTGGTAGACGAGTATGCAGTTTTCTGCAAAACTACACGATATGCATGCAAATGGTGCTTTTGGCAGAACGCGCGTGTGGATTTCTACCAAACGACGTGAAAAGCATGCCAATGCTGCTCTTTTTAGAACCCGCACATGGATGTGTGCCAAAACGCGTTTTAAGCATGAATATGACACTTTTGGTAGACGAGTATGCAGTTTTCTGCAAAACTACACGATATGCATGCAAATGGTGCTTTTGGCAGAACGCGCGTGTGGATTTCTACCAAACGACGTGAAAAGCATGTCAATGCTGCTCTTTTTAGAACCCGCACATGGATTTGTGCCAAAACGCGTTTTAAGCATGGATATGACACTTTTGGTAGACGAGTATGCAGTTTTCTGCAAAACTACACGATATGCATGCAAATGGTGCTTTTGGCAGAACGCGCGTGTGGATTTCTACCAAACGACGTGAAAAGCATGCCAATGCTTCTCTTTTTAGCACCCGCACATGGATTTGTGCCAAAACGCGTTTTAAGCATGAATACGCAACTTTTGGTAGACGAGGATGCAGTTTTTTGCAAAACCACACGATATGCATGCAAATGACGCTTTTGGCAGAACGCGCGTGTGGATTTCTACCAAACGACGTGAAAAGCATGCCGATGCTGCTCATTTTAGCACCCGCACATGGATTTGTGCCAAAACGCGTTTTAAGCATGAATATGACACTTTTGGTATACGAGGATGCAGTTTTCTGCAAAACCACACGATATGCATGCAAATGGTGCTTTTGGCAGAACGCGCTTTTGGATTTCTACCAAACGACGTGAAAAGCATGCCAATGCTGCTATTTTTAGAACCCGCACATGGATTTGTGCCAAAACGCGTTTTAAGCATGAATATCACACTTTTGGTAGACGAGGATGCAGTTTTCTGCAAAACCACACGATATGCATGCAAATGGTGCTTTTGGCAGAACGCGCATGAGGATTTCTACCAAACGACGTGAAAAGTGCTGCTCTTTTTAGAACCCGCACATGGATTTGTGCCAAAACCCGTTTTAAGCATGATTATGACACTTTTGGTAGACGAGGATGCAGTTTTCTGCAAAACCACACGATATGCATGCAAATGGTGCTTTTGGCAGAATGCGCGTGTGGATTTCTACCAAACGACGTGAAAAGCATGCCAATGCTGCTCTTTTTAGAACCCGCACATGGATTTGTGCCAAAACGCGTTTTAAGCATGAATATGACACTTTTGGTAGACGAGTATGCAGTTTTCTGCAAAACTACACGATATGCATGCAAATGGTGCTTTTGGCAGAACGCGCGTGTGGATTTCTACCAAACGACGTGAAAAGCATGCCAATGCTGCTCTTTTTAGAACCCGCACATGGATGTGTGCCAAAACGCGTTTTAAGCATGAATACGCAACTTTTGGTAGACGAGGATGCAGTTTTCTGCAAAACTACACGATATGCATGCAAATGACGCTTTTGGCAGAACGCGCGTGTGGATTTCTACCAAACGACGTGAAAAGCATGCCAATGCTGCTCTTTTTAGAACCCGCACATGGATTTGTGCCAAAACGCGTTTTAAGCATGAATATGACACTTTTGGTAGACGAGGATGCAGTTTTCTGCAAAACCACACGATATGCATGCAAATAGTGCTTTTGGCAGAACGCGCGTGTGGATTTCTACCAAACGACGTGAAAAGCATGCCAATGCTGCTCTTTTTAGAACCCGCACATGGATTTGTGCCAAAACGCGTTTTAAGCATGAATATGACACTTTTGGTAGACGAGTATGCAGTTTTCTGCAAAACCACACGATATGCATGCAAATGGTGGTTTTGGCAGAACGCGCTTGTGGATTTCTACCAAACGACGTGAAAAGCATGCCAATGCTGCTCTTTTTAGAACCCGCACATGGATTTGTGCCAAAACGCGTTTTAAGCATGAATACGCAACTTTTGGTAGACGAGGATGCAGTTTTTTGCAAAACCACACGATATGCATGCAAATGACGCTTTTGGCAGAACGCGCGTGTGGATTTCTACCAAACGACGTGAAAAGCATGCCGATGCTGCTCATTTTAGCACCCGCACATGGATTTGTGCCAAAACGCGTTTTAAGCATGAATATGACACTTTTGGTATACGAGGATGCAGTTTTCTGCAAAACCACACGATATGCATGCAAATGGTGCTTTTGGCAGAACGCGCTTTTGGATTTCTACCAAACGACGTGAAAAGCATGCCAATGCTGCTATTTTTAGAACCCGCACATGGATTTGTGCCAAAACGCGTTTTAAGCATGAATATCACACTTTTGGTAGACGAGGATGCAGTTTTCTGCAAAACCACACGATATGCATGCAAATGGTGCTTTTGGCAGAACGCGCATGAGGATTTCTACCAAACGACGTGAAAAGTGCTGCTCTTTTTAGAACCCGCACATGGATTTGTGCCAAAACCCGTTTTAAGCATGATTATGACACTTTTGGTAGACGAGGATGCAGTTTTCTGCAAAACCACACGATATGCATGCAAATGGTGCTTTTGGCAGAATGCGCGTGTGGATTTCTACCAAACGACGTGAAAAGCATGCCAATGCTGCTCTTTTTAGAACCCGCACATGGATTTGTGCCAAAACGCGTTTTAAGCATGAATATGACACTTTTGGTAGACGAGTATGCAGTTTTCTGCAAAACTACACGATATGCATGCAAATGGTGCTTTTGGCAGAACGCGCGTGTGGATTTCTACCAAACGACGTGAAAAGCATGCCAATGCTGCTCTTTTTAGAACCCGCACATGGATGTGTGCCAAAACGCGTTTTAAGCATGAATACGCAACTTTTGGTAGACGAGGATGCAGTTTTCTGCAAAACTACACGATATGCATGCAAATGACGCTTTTGGCAGAACGCGCGTGTGGATTTCTACCAAACGACGTGAAAAGCATGCCAATGCTGCTCTTTTTAGAACCCGCACATGGATTTGTGCCAAAACGCGTTTTAAGCATGAATATGACACTTTTGGTAGACGAGGATGCAGTTTTCTGCAAAACCACACGATATGCATGCAAATAGTGCTTTTGGCAGAACGCGCGTGTGGATTTCTACCAAACGACGTGAAAAGCATGCCAATGCTGCTCTTTTTAGAACCCGCACATGGATTTGTGCCAAAACGCGTTTTAAGCATGAATATGACACTTTTGGTAGACGAGTATGCAGTTTTCTGCAAAACCACACGATATGCATGCAAATGGTGGTTTTGGCAGAACGCGCTTGTGGATTTCTACCAAACGACGTGAAAAGCATGCCAATGCTGCTCTTTTTAGAACCCGCACATGGATTTGTGCCAAAACGCGTTTTAAGCATGAATATGGCACTTTTGGTAGACGAGTATGCAGTTTTCTGCAAAACTACACGATATGCATGCAAATGGTGCTTTTGGCAGAACGCGCGTGTGGATTTCTACCAAACGACGTTAAAAGCATGCCAATGCTGCTCTTTTTAGAACCCGCACATGAATTTGTGCCAAAACGCGTTTTAAGCATGAATATGACACTTTTGGTAGACGAGTATGCAGTTTTCTGCAAAACTACACGATATGCATGCAAATGGTGCTTTTGGCAGAACGCGCGTGTGGATTTCTACCAAACGACGTGAAAAGCATGTCAATGCTGCTCTTTTTAGAACCCGCACATGGATTTGTGCCAAAACGCGTTTTAAGCATGGATATGACACTTTTGGTAGACGAGTATGCAGTTTTCTGCAAAACTACACGATATGCATGCAAATGGTGCTTTTGGCAGAACGCGCGTGTGGATTTCTACCAAACGACGTGAAAAGCATGCCAATGCTGCTCTTTTTAGAACCCGCACATGGATTTGTGCCAAAACGCGTTTTAAGCATGAATACGCAACTTTTGGTAGACGAGGATGCAGTTTTCTGCAAAACTACACGATATGCATGCAAATGACGCTTTTGGCAGAACGCGCGTGTGGATTTCTACCAAACGACGTGAAAAGCATGCCAATGCTGCTCTTTTTAGAACCCGCACATGGATTTGTGCCAAAACGCGTTTTAAGCATGATATGACACTTTTGGTAGACGAGTATGCAGTTTTCTGCAAAACTACACGATATGCATGCAAATGGTGCTTTTGCAGAACGCGCGTGTGGATTTCTACCAAACGACGTGAAAAGCATGCCAATGCTGCTCTTTTTAGAACCCGCACATGGATTTGTGCCAAAACGCGTTTTAAGCATGAATATGACACTTTTGGTAGACGAGGATGCAGTTTTCTGCAAAACCACACGATATGCATGCAAATAGTGCTTTTGGCAGAACGCGCGTGTGTGGATTTCTACCAAACGACGTGAAAAGCATGCCAATGCTGCTCTTTTTAGAACCCGCACATGGATTTGTGCCAAAACGCGTTTTAAGCATGAATATGACACTTTTGGTAGACGAGGATGCAGTTTTCTGCAAAACCACACGATATGCATGCAAATAGTGCTTTTGGCAGAACGCGCGTGTGGATTTCTACCAAACGACGTGAAAAGCATGCCAATGCTGCTCTTTTTAGAACCCGCACATGGATTTGTGCCAAAACGCGTTTTAAGCATGAATATGACACTTTTGGTAGACGAGTATGCAGTTTTCTGCAAAACCACACGATATGCATGCAAATGGTGCTTTTGGCAGAACGCGCTTGTGGATTTCTACCAAACGACGTGAAAAGCATGCCAATGCTGCTCTTTTTAGAACCCGCACATGGATTTGTGCCAAAACGCGTTTTAAGCATGAATATGACACTTTTGGTAGACGAGTATGCAGTTTTCTGCAAAACTACACGATATGCATGCAAATGGTGCTTTAAGCAGAACGCGCGTGTGGATTTCTACCAAACGACGTGAAAAGCATGCCAATGCTGCTCTTTTTAGCACCCGCACATGGATTTGTGCCAAAACGCGTTTTAAGCATGAATACGCAACTTTTGGTAGACGAGGATGCAGTTTTTTGCAAAACCACACGATATGCATGCAAATGACGCTTTTGGCAGAACGCGCGTGTGGATTTCTACCAAACGACGTGAAAAGCATGCCGATGCTGCTCATTTTAGCACCCGCACATGGATTTGTGCCAAAACGCGTTTTAAGCATGAATATGACACTTTTGGTATACGAGGATGCAGTTTTCTGCAAAACCACACGATATGCATGCAAATGGTGCTTTTGGCAGAACGCGCTTTTGGATTTCTACCAAACGACGTGAAAAGCATGCCAATGCTGCTATTTTTAGAACCCGCACATGGATTTGTGCCAAAACGCGTTTTAAGCATGAATATCACACTTTTGGTAGACGAGGATGCAGTTTTCTGCAAAACCACACGATATGCATGCAAATGGTGCTTTTGGCAGAACGCGCATGAGGATTTCTACCAAACGACGTGAAAAGTGCTGCTCTTTTTAGAACCCGCACATGGATTTGTGCCAAAACCCGTTTTAAGCATGATTATGACACTTTTGGTAGACGAGGATGCAGTTTTCTGCAAAACCACACGATATGCATGCAAATGGTGCTTTTGGCAGAATGCGCGTGTGGATTTCTACCAAACGACGTGAAAAGCATGCCAATGCTGCTATTTTTAGAACCCGCACATGGATTTGTGCCAAAACGCGTTTTAAGCATGAATATCACACTTTTGGTAGACGAGGATGCAGTTTTCTGCAAAACCACACGATATGCATGCAAATGGTGCTTTTGGCAGAACGCGCGTGTGGATTTCTACCAAACGACGTGAAAAGCATGCCAATGCTGCTCTTTTTAGAACCCGCACATGGATTTGTGCCAAAACGCGTTTTAGGCATGAATACGCAACTTTTGGTAGACGAGGATGCAGTTTTCTGCAAAACTACACGATATGCATGCAAATGACGCTTTTGGCAGAACGCGCGTGTGGATTTCTACCAAACGACGTGAAAAGCATGCCAATGCTGCTCTTTTTAGAACCCGCACATGGATTTGTGCCAAAACGCGTTTTAAGCATGAATATGACACTTTCGGTAGACGAGTATGCAGTTTTCTGCAAAACTACACGATATGCATGCAAATGGTGCTTTTGGCAGAACGCGCGTGTGGATTTCTACCAAACGACGTGAAAAGCATGCCAATGCTGCTCTTTTTAGAACCCGCACATGGATGTGTGCCAAAACGCGTTTTAAGCATGAATACGCAACTTTTGGTAGACGAGGATGCAGTTTTCTGCAAAACTACACGATATGCATGCAAATGACGCTTTTGGCAGAACGCGCGTGTGGATTTCTACCAAACGACGTGAAAAGCATGCCAATGCTGCTCTTTTAGAACCCGCACATGGATTTGTGCCAAAACGCGTTTTAAGCATGAATATGACACTTTTGGTAGACGAGGATGCAGTTTTCTGCAAAACCACACGATATGCATGCAAATAGTGCTTTTGGCAGAACGCGCGTGTGGATTTCTACCAAACGACGTGAAAAGCATGCCAATGCTGCTCTTTTTAGAACCCGCACATGGATTTGTGCCAAAACGCGTTTTAAGCATGAATATGACACTTTTGGTAGACGAGTATGCAGTTTTCTGCAAAACCACACGATATGCATGCAAATGGTGCTTTTGGCAGAACGCGCTTGTGGATTTCTACCAAACGACGTGAAAAGCATGCCAATGCTGCTCTTTTTAGAACCCGCACATGGATTTGTGCCAAAACGCGTTTTAAGCATGAATATGACACTTTTGGTAGACGAGTATGCAGTTTTCTGCAAAACTACACGATATGCATGCAAATGGTGCTTTTGGCAGAACGCGCGTGTGGATTTCTACCAAACGACGTTAAAAGCATGCCAATGCTGCTCTTTTTAGAACCCGCACATGGATTTGTGCCAAAACGCGTTTTAAGCATGAATATGACACTTTTGGTAGACGAGTATGCAGTTTTCTGCAAAACTACACGATATGCATGCAAATGGTGCTTTTGGCAGAACGCGCGTGTGGATTTCTACCAAACGACGTGAAAAGCATGTCAATGCTGCTCTTTTTAGAACCCGCACATGGATTTGTGCCAAAACGCGTTTTAAGCATGAATATGACACTTTTGGTAGACGAGTATGCAGTTTTCTGCAAAACTACACGATATGCATGCAAATGGTGCTTTTGGCAGAACGCGCGTGTGGATTTCTACCAAACGAATTGAAAAGCATGCCAATGCTGCTCTTTTTAGAACCCGCACATGGATTTGTGCCAAAACGCGTTTTAAGCATGAATACGCAACTTTTGGTAGACGAGGATGCAGTTTTCTGCAAAACTACACGATATGCATGCAAATGACGCTTTTGGCAGAACGCGCGTGTGGATTTCTACCAAACGACGTGAAAAGCATGCCAATGCTGCTCTTTTTAGAACCCGCACATTGATTTGTGCCAAAACGCGTTTTAAGCATGAATACGCAACTTTTGGTAGACGAGGATGCAGTTTTCTGCAAAACTACACGATATGCATGCAAATGACGCTTTTGCAGAACGCGCGTGTGGATTTCTACCAAACGACGTGAAAAGCATGCCAATGCTGCTCTTTTTAGAACCCGCACATGGATTTGTGCCAAAACGCGTTTTAAGCATGAATACGCAACTTTTGGTAGACGAGGATGCAGTTTTCTGCAAAACTACACGATATGCATGCAAATGACGCTTTTGGCAGAACGCGCGTGTGGATTTCTACCAAACGACGTGAAAAGCATGCCAATGCTGCTCTTTTTAGAACCCGCACATGGATTTGTGCCAAAACGCGTTTTAAGCATGAATACGCAACTTTTGGTAGACGAGGATGCAGTTTTCTGCAAAACTACGCGATATGCATGCAAATGACGCTTTTGGCAGAACGCGCGTGTGGATTTCTACCAAACGACGTGAAAAGCATGCCAATTCTGCTCTTTTTAGAACCCGCACATGGATTTGTGCCAAAACGCGTTTTAAGCATGAATATGACACTTTTGGTAGACGAGGATGCAGTTTTCTGCAAAACCACACGATATGCATGCAAATAGTGCTTTTGGCAGAACGCGCGTGTGGATTTCTACCAAACGACGTGAAAAGCATGCCAATGCTGCTCTTTTTAGAACCCGCACATGGATTTGTGCCAAAACGCGTTTTAAGCATGAATATGACACTTTTGGTAGACGAGTATGCAGTTTTCTGCAAAACCACACGATATGCATGCAAATGGTGCTTTTGGCAGAACGCGCTTGTGGATTTCTACCAAACGACGTGAAAAGCATGCCAATGCTGCTCTTTTTAGAACCCGCACATGGATTTGTGCCAAAACGCGTTTTAAGCATGAATATGACACTTTTGGTAGACGAGTATGCAGTTTTCTGCAAAACTACACGATATGCATGCAAATGGTGCTTTTGGCAGAACGCGCGTGTGGATTTCTACCAAACGACGTGAAAAGCATGTCAATGCTGCTCTTTTTAGAACCCGCACATGGATTTGTGCCAAAACGCGTTTTAAGCATGAATATGACCCTTTTGGTAGACGAGTATGCAGTTTTCTGCAAAACTACACGATATGCATGCAAATGGTGCTTTTGGCAGAACGCGCGTGTGGATTTCTACCAAACGAATTGAAAAGCATGCCAATGCTGCTCTTTTTAGAACCCGCACATGGATTTGTGCCAAAACGCGTTTTAAGCATGAATACGCAACTTTTGGTAGACGAGGATGCAGTTTTCTGCAAAACTACACGATATGCATGCAAATGACGCTTTTGGCAGAACGCGCGTGTGGATTTCTACCAAACGACGTGAAAAGCATGCCAATGCTGCTCTTTTTAGAACCCGCACTTGGATTTGTGCCAAAACGCGTTTTAAGTATGAATATGACACTTTTGGTAGACGAGTATGCAGTTTTCTGCAAAACTACACGATATGCATGCAAATGGTGCTTTTGGCAGAACGCGCGTGTGGATTTCTACCAAACGACGTGAAAAGCATGCCAATGCTGCTCTTTTTAGCACCCGCACATGGATTTGTGCCAAAACGCGTTTTAAGCATGAATATGACACTTTTGGTAGACGAGTATGCAGTTTTCTGCAAAACTACACGATATGCATGCAAATGGTGCTTTTGGCAGAACGCGCGTGTGGATTTCTACCA
>NW_027225809.1:0-59000 GCF_038994185.2 Dermacentor albipictus | reverse complement strand
AGATAGTGCAATGCCATGCCGACCCGCGGCAGAAGTGAAGCAGGCGTTAAGCACTCCGCAGGAATGGGCCGATCACGAAGATAGTTCAATGTCTGGCCGACCCGCGGCGGAGGTGGAACAGGCGTTAAACACTCCCCATACTTGCGTCTATCCCGAAGATAGTGAAATGCCAGGCCGACCCGCGGCAGAGGTGAAGCAGGCGGTAAGCACTCCCCAGGAATGGGCCGATCACGAAGATAGTTCCATGTCTGGCCGACCCGCGGCGGAGGTGAAACAGGCGTTAAACACTCCCCATACTTGCGTCTATCCCTAAGATAGTGAAATGCCAGGCCGACCCGCGGCAGAGGTGAAGCAGGCGGTAAGCACTTCCCAGGAATGGGCCAATCCCGAAGATAGTGCAATGCCGGGCCAACCCGCGGCGGAGGTGCAGTTCCACCATTAAGGGGCCAACATACACAGCTTCGCTGGTCATCCTCCTTCGCAGAGTGGAAGGGCACTGAATATTTTTTATGCTACGACAAATAAGCACCAACAAAAATGATATAAGCGTTTTCTTGATAGTAGCTTTTATATTCATTCTTGAGCTAGGACATTTAACATGTCCTTCGCTTTGAGATTACTGACCATGCGCCCACCGAGGAACTGGCTGATGTATGTCAGTATCTCAGGCTTTGCTTGCGCATTGATCATAAGCTTGTCGTAGCTCAAACGCACTCAATTTGTTTGATCCTGTCGATTTTCTTTACCATACATCCCGAGCTGCTGGCGTTTTTCGAGAACAACCTTGCTGAAATCTTCTGATTCGATATATTACGTCGCTTTCAATTTCAAAGCTTTTAGCAGTAGATTCTCTTGCATACCATCCAGAACAACTAGCAACCATCGGACGAGTGCTTTCTTTCTTGTGGCCTTGCACCCGGTAAGCCCTTTCAAATGATATGGTGATTAGCTTTAGCACATCCGTACAAATAGACGTGACTAAATATTCAGATCCGTTCCACGTTTCCTTTGGGTGCATGTCTAGTATACCAGAGAATACTAAGAACTCCGGCTCCTGTTTTCCAAGTGTTCTAGTTTAAGAGGAAAGTTCCTTGCTGCGTTTTTAAAATTACGTGAGACGCCTTTCAATGCCATTCGTTTTAGTAATTACGTTGTCTAGTTTTTGTGATGTTTGCCTTAAATTTATGCGGTTTCTAACTTTTCTAGCAAGGTTCCAAGTTTACACTGTAGTTCCTTCAGTATTTCTTCATTCTTAGAAGTATGTTCTAGCTCAGGCCCAGACAAAGGGCTAGGTTTTAATCCACGTTACCCGATCAAATTCATTGTGGCTGTGAAAGCAGAATACAGTCCTCTAACAACAACAAATTCATATTGAGGGTTCGTTACAGCGCAACACAAGACAAGGACAAGAGAAGGTATAAAACGATGACACGGCGCTGACTCTCAACTAATATTTTGTTGAAGATATCTCTAATGGATATATAGGAGCCATTTATTAATCATGACATACACGTAACACAGTGATGCAGCGAAGCAGCTGCGACAAACTGACGCATAATCAAACTTGAGATAGATAACGCAGTTCCTGCTCATGAATTGTGATAGACGGTTCGCTAATACATGCCTTGTCCCTAATCTTTATATTGTAAGCCTCGGAGACTTCCCTTGTCAGTTGGTTCGCGTGTTTAAAAATGACTCGTTTTTTTTTCCGGGGCGACAACCGCACGACTTGCAATGATCCGGGAGATAAAGTGGCGAAACCACTCGAAGAGATAGCTTATGCTCCCTAAGTCGAACGTTCACACATCGCTTCGTTTGTCCCACGTACTCTCTACCACAAGATAATGGAATGGCACAAACAACCTGCTTAGTACAAGTGATGTACCTGTTCACATGTTTGACAGTGCATTTTCCCTTCACTTGCTTATCCTTCAGCAAATGATCAACTAACGGGCATATGTGACCTATATTATATGTCGCAGAAAAGCGAACATCAATGATGCAGCTTGAACCAACGCTCTTAAGCCAATGGACGATCCTGTGTACATACGGTACTACGGCGTTTTTTTTTCCTTTTTTTCTTCTGATTTCGTTTTTATAGCTCGGTCCTTCATATTCTTGATGCCGCCAACCATACTTTCAATCACAGATGAAGTAATCATTTCGGGGTAACCAGCTTCCAGTAAACGATTTACCTGATAAGAAAAAGCTGTCTTCCACATATGAAAACACTTCTTTTATGCAGCATTTAGCATAGTTTTCCCTATAGCCCGCTTCAATACCTTAGAATTTGCAGGCCAGAGGGGTAATTTCTGATTAACAAAACATACCAAACACTAGTACTGACTGCCAAGTGCAATGCTGAAGACATTGCATGCATGTAACCTCTTTCATATTCGTGCTGCAGAGAAAGATCTCTCTTGATTCAATTGAGCCATTTTAGATCGATCAAATATACCGGCAGGTGTCAACAGCCACACGTGCTGTTTTGTCTTGTGTAGAAAAGGCATTGAAAACTGGATTGAGTTATGTTCAGCTACAACTAAGGCGAAAGAATAGCCTGGATATCAGTGTCTAACCGAAGCTAAGACATTTATTTAAGACCTTCTAAGAAGTCAACCAGGCTTGATTCCAAATGTGGATACTGCAGCACTGGCAATGATTAGAGGCTACATTATCCATGTCTTAGAAGAGGACATTGCTTGCAACAACTGCATTTCAGTTTTCACAAAGCCTACAACATGAGCCCCGAGTGACTGTCTTATCAAACATCAAGTCAGACTTGGGTGCTGTACTACCCCAATGAGCTTGTTCATCCTCTGTGCGCTTTAAAGAAGTGCATTCATGTGATCTTAAGCAAGTGAAGTGTCATGCTAAGATTTCTACAGGAATATCTCAGCAACGCTATTTCTGCTATCAAAGAAAACATAGTTTTTAAATGTGTTTCTGCTGAGCACCTTCAGCAACTTCTGGAGCTTGTATAAATAAACTTTTCAGGCGCGGATTCAACAACCATAGTGCAGTTTTGACTGATGAAATTGACATTAAGGCCCGTTACCTCAAGTCGTCACGAAAACTTCTGGAGCTGTAAATTTTGTTGGCGTATTCGTGTCTAGCTGCTCATATTTCGCGATCATATCAATGTTTTATTGCACGTAACTATTGTTACGGTTTGGGTCATTCGCTAACGATATTTCAATGCGTAAATTTGTCCATAATTGCAACAATTTGAACAACACTGTACAAGCAAAAGGAGAAGCGCCGTTAATAAATAGCCATAAATAATAATTCTGTCAAGAGTCGTCTTTAGTGTCTGTATGTTTCCATCTCGTACGATGGCGATTCAGAAAGTAATGCCTCGAAGCCCACTACATTGCCAATACTGATGCGAACATTTTGAACTCTTCATCAGTAATGCACTGATGCTTAAACTATAGAATGTCATTTGCGACTCCTTCCTATCTCTTTTCATTCCAGAGTAATCAACCATTCCATGGCATTCAGAGGCGACGTCCGGTTGAAACAGTGTGCTGTAATTGAATTTCTGACCGTGCTGACCCCCCTAATTATCGTCCCATTTCACTAACATGCATCTCATGTATCTTTTCGAACATATACTCTACTCCCATATTGCTAATCACCTTGATCACAATTCTTTCTTCTTCCCCAAGCGGCATGGTTTCAGGCCAGGCTTCTCGTGCGAAACCCAACTTTTCGAATTTGTAACCGACCTTGACCTTAATTTAGATTCTTCATTCCAAACAGACGTCATATACTTAGATTTTTCAAAAGCATTTGACCGCTTTCTTCATAAACGTCTATTGTGTAAACTTGTATGCTTATCACTCGACCCTCTTATCTCATCCTGGATTCGCTGCTTTTGAACTGACCGCTCACAGTTCACAGTCATCGCCAGTCATGCGTCTAAAGCTACTGACGCTATCTCAGGAGTTCCCCAGGGTTCCGTCCTTCCTCCGCTTCTCTTCCTAATTTTCATCAACGACCTGCCATCTGGGATTTCGTCATCCATCCATCTTTTTGTGGACGATTACGTCCTTTATCGCCGCATCTCCGATAATGCCGACCAGGAATGATTACAGGACGACCTAAACAAAATCCAGAAATGGTGTTCTGACTGGCTAATGCAGCTTGATATTTCAAAATGTAAATGCATGCACATTTCACGTAAACTTTCCACTACCCTTTTCCCGTACTCGCTGAACTCCACAGCGCTATCAGTAACAAACTCATACAGGTACCTAGGAGCCGAAATAACTAGCAAGCTAACTTGGGTGGACCATATCACGAAACTCTGTGCTAACACTTCCAGAACACTTGGTTTCATCCGAACATCTCTGGCTATGTCCCCTCCATCCATCAGGCAACTAGCGTACGAAACATACGTCTGCTCTAAAATGGAGTAAGCCTCAGCCATATGGAACCTTCACCAGGTTTACTTGATTCAGTCGCTCGAAGCCATTCAGAACCGGGCAGCCCGCTTCATAACTTCCCAGTACTCACCTTGGCACAGCGTTATTGACATAAAATTGACTCTCGGACTCGAACCCCTAGCACTCCGCCGAAAACTGGCAATGCCCTGTCTTTTTCATTTATTATACTTTAACTTTCCTGCACTGCGCGAGAACTTATTACATGCTCCTTTACGCTCATCTCACCGTTTGTTTAACTCCCTTAGTATACAGCGTTTGCATGGTTCTTCCAACGCCTTCAACAAATCCTTCCTCCCCATCGCCATAAAAGAATGGAACAATCTTCCCCAAGCCGTGGTTTTAGAGTCGAATCCCTCCAAATTTAGACAGTTACTATCAGACCATTTCAACCAAAAATAGACACTTTTCCTCACGTTTCCTCTCCCAGCAATTTGTCTTGCTTGTGTCATCGCCTATTTTTCCTTTCCTTATTTTTTGCCACTAATGTTTAGCATGTTTCACATTTACGTGTACACTTTCTTTTTAATTTATTGCTACTCAGTTTCAGATATTTTCATTGTTCTGTTTATGTCTGATGTTTTCTACAGTTTATTTTTTTATTTTTCTGCTGCCTTTGTTTGCATTTTTTTCTTTTGAGCTGATGTATGGCACTTTCACATCGATGTTTCCCCCCCTTATGTGATGTCCCCGAAGGGACGCTTAAGGGAATAATAAGTGATGATGATGATGACCCATCAACATTCATCATCATTTAATTGCCATTTACGGGGATGCATGTTTTGATGGCAGCACTGTGAGGAGGTGAACAAGGAACGTGAAAGACTAAAATCCAGCCGCATCCAATCTCCAAGATCAAGACCCAAGTGGACGGCCCTCAACGGCCTCTGATGGGGATCATCAACATCAGGTGTACGAGTTAATTCTGGGCAATCACAGGATCAAGCAAGACGAGGTCACAACACTCGCCAAGTCCATTGGTTAGGTGAACTACATCATTAAGGAGGTTGCAGCGGTGGCGTAGAGGTAGAACACCCGCCTCGCATGCAAGAGGTCCATGGTTCAATTCTCAGTGCCGACAATTTTCCACCGGACTTAAAAAAAAATCCGCGTGTTGATAAAATTGCACAAACAGGCCTGGAGTGTGGCCAGATCCTGGTGACCAGAACCGGTAACGCACTTCCTCACCAGAGCAGAATTGGCCACCCTGGTGCAGTACTTGGCCACAACCTCCTATATGAACACGACAATCAAACGCCGGCCCTCAGTCCCCAGCAGCTGCGAAGCAACTGACCATGGCGGCGGTCAGAACTGCGACGCAGCAGAGGGTACTAAGAATCACTGGCTCCGGGCAGGCCGCCATTCGAATATGAACCTGGCAACGTTTAACGCTAGAACGTTATCTAGTGAGGCGAGTTTAGCAGTGCTAGTGGAGGAATTAGAGGGCAGTAAATGGGATGTAACAGGGCTCAGTGAAGTTAGGAAGCCAAAAGAAGCATATACAGTGTTAAAAAATGGCTTTGGCTTAGCTAACGTTAAGCCCAGGATGCGAAGCATACTAGCCTTTATTCTAGTTGTTGAACCACTGTGTAGCCTGGTGAACTGCTATTGCTTGGCTATATTCGGTTCGGCTAGACAAAGAAACAGCTCATGCAGGCGAGCGCACGAGCTGTGACCCGGCTATGTAGCTACAAGGCCGCAAGCGAGCGCGCGAGTTGAGCCTCCGCTTTTGTAGCTCTTATGACGTCATATGGTAGCTACGCGGCCACGCGCGGCGCAGCAAGGAAGAGCGTAGTTGTGCGGCTAGTATGCTTCGCCTAATAGAAGCAACTTAATAACAAACATAGCAAACTTAAAAGAGAATCGACCCACATATGAGACGCACAGCAATGAACAATGGCTCATACCCTCAATGGTAGCTACGCGGCCGTGCGCGGCGCAGCAAGGAAGAGCGTGGTTGTGCGGGTAGTATGCTTCGCATAAAAGCGGGCACGTCCTGTGCTACCGGGGCTTAGCGGAGAGAAGAGAACTAGGAGTCGGATTCCTGATTAATAAGAATATAGCTGGTAACATTATCTTATGGAACTCTTATCTATCATTTAGGCAACAAGTGGTAATAATTAATGGTATGCAGACTGAACTGAAACCTCTCATGTGTGGGGTCCCTCAAGGAAGTACGCTAGGGCCTTTACTCTTCAACATTTATATAAATGATATAACAAATATTAACCATGAAGCAAAGTTTGTCATCTATGCGGATGATACAAGTCTGTTTTTTGCAGGTAATAACATTTCCGAACTTATTGATCAATGCAATGTTGCAATGAAAGCCCTCGAGGATTGGTCCATTGCTAATTCAATGAAGATAAACGAGGGTAAGACTAAGGCAGTCATTTTCAAACCAAAAAATAAGCTTATCCCACCGCATCAAGGTATATTTTGAATTCACGTCCTGTAGAAATAATAGAGCAGTTCAAATGCCTAAGGCTTATATTTTCCTCCAATATGTCATGGGATGATCACGTTAATTATGTCTCAAACAAAATAGCTCAAATCACTGGCGTTATAGGTCTTCAACTCGCATTTGAATTACTACCACTTAGTTTGGGGTACCACAACTTTCACTAACCTTGAACGCATTCACCTAATCCAAAAAAGGTATCTCCGACATGTCTATAATACGTCATACCGACATCCAAGTGCAGCCTTATTTAGTCATTCTAGAGAAAAAAAAGTGCATAAACTCTATTAACATCGTCTCAGTGTCACCTTTAAATCGGAAATTAGGAATAATATAACAAATCTCAGGAAATTAGCAGAACTAAAGAAAAAAACGTTAAGCTATCCAACAAGACATGGCGAGTAATGGATAGTACCGACACCTCGACTTAAGCTTGGACAAGAACGCCTTCCCTATATTCTTCCATCTCTTCTTAATGGTTATAGTCTCATTATTTCGATTTGTTTTCTTTTTCGCGCGAGGAGCTTCATATTATGTGTTTAAATAAGATGGCTTGAGTTTACTTGTGTTCACGTATTGCTGTTTCGTATATACTTTAGTGATTACTTGATATACTTATCTGTTTGTTTGTTTTTTGTACGAGTTCCAGTACTGCCTCCCTGCTGAACTTTAGGTTTGTAGACTTGTCAAGCTGCCCTGGTGTAGCTTTTATCTGCCACCCCTCCATCTGTATTGTATGATGGGAAAATAAAAATGAAATTGAAATTGAAACATACAGGAATTATATAGCATTAACGAGAGCATTATAGCATTCAACTTAATAAGAGGTACAAAATGAAGATTGTACAGGTCTACGCCCCTACATCCACTCATGACGACCAGGAAGTCGAAAGCTTCTATGAAGACGTGGAATCGGCGAAGGGTAGAGTGAAAATTAAATACACTATATTAATGGGTGACTTTAATGCCAAGGTAGGCAAGAAGCAGGCTGGAGACAAGGCAGTGGGAGAATATAGCATAGGCACTAGGAATAGCAGGGGCGAGTTATTGGCAGAGTTTGCGGAACAGAATAATATGAGGATAATGAATACCTTCTTCCGCAGACGGGATAGCCGAAAGTGGACGTGGAGCAGCCCGAAAGGCGAGACTAGAAAAGAAAAAGACTTCATACTCTGTGCTAACCCTGGCGTCATACAAGTTGTGGACGTGCTCGGCAAGGTGCGCTGCAGTGACCACAGGATCGTAAGAACTCGAATTAGCCTAGACCTGAGGAGGGAACGGGCGAAACTGGTACATAAGAAGCCGATTAATGAGTTAGCGGTACGAGAGAAAATAGACGAATTCCAGATCAAGCTACAGAACAGGTATTCGGCTTTAACTCAGGAAGAGAACATTGGTGTTGAAGCAATGAACGACAATCTTGTGGGCATCATTAAGGAGTGTGCAATGGAAGTCGGTGGTAACTCCGTTAGGCAGGATACCAGCAAACTATCGCAGGAGACAAAAGATCTAATCAAGAAACGCCAATGTATGAAAGCTTCTAACCCTACAGTTAGAATAGAACTGGCAGAAATTTCGAAGTTAATCAACAAGCGTCAGACAGCTGACATAAGGAAGTATTTATTTATTTTTTGATTGATTTATTTATAAATATATAAATAAATAAATAAATAAATTATAAATTATATAAATAAATAATTCATTAATAAGGAAGTATAGTATGGATAGAATTGAACATGCTCTCAGGAACGGAGGAAGCCTAAAACCAGTGAAGAAGAAACTAGGAATTGGCAAGAATCAGATGTGTGCGTTAAGAAACAAAGCCGGCAATATCAGTACTAATATGGATGAGATAGTTCAAGTGGCTGAGGAGTTCTATAGATATTTATACAGTACCAGTGGCACCCACGACGATAATGGAAGAGAAAATAGTCTAGAGGAATTCGAAATCCCAAAGGTAACGCTGGAAGAAGTAAAGAAAGTCTTGGGAGATATGCAAAGGGGGAAGGCGGCTGGGGAGGATCAGGTAACAGCAGATTTGTTGAAGGATGGTGGACAGATTGTTCTAGAGAAACCGGCCACCCTGTATACGCAATGCCTCATGACCTCGAGCATGCCGGAATCTTGGAAGAACGCTAACATAATCGTAATCAATAAGAAAGGAGACTCCAAAGAGTTAAAAATTATAGACCGATCAGCTTACTGTCCGTTGCCTACAAACTATTTACTAAGGTAATCGCAAATAGAATCTGGAACACCTTAGACTTCTGTCAAGCAAAGGACTAGGTAGGATTCCGTAAAGGCTGCTCAACAATAGATCATATTCACACTATCAATCAGGTGATAGAGAACTGTGCGGAATATAACCAACCCTTATATATAGCTTTCATTGATTACGAGAAAGCGTTTGATTCTGTCGAAACCTCAGCAGTCACGGAGGCATTACGGAATCAGCGTGTAGACGAGCCGGATGTAAAAATATGGAGAGATATCTATAGCGGCTCCACAGCCACCGTAGTCCTCCATAAAGCAAGCAACAAAATCCCAATAAAGAAAGGCGTCAGGCAGGGAGATACGATCTCTCCAACGCCATTCACAGCGTCTTTAAAGGGGGTATTCAGATACCGGGATTGGGAAGAATTCGGGATAAAAGTTAATGGAGAATACCTTAGTAACTGATGATACTGCCTATCGCTGATGATATTGCCTTGCTTGATAGTAAATCAGGGGAGCAATTGCAATGCATGCTCACTGACCTGAAGAGGCAAAACAGAAGAGTGGGTCTAAAAATTAATCTGTAGAAAACTAAAGTAATGCTTAACAGTCTCAGAAGCGAACAGCAATTTACAATAGGCATTGAGGCAGTGGAAGTCGTAAGGGAATACATCTACTTAGGACAGGTAGTGACGGCGAATCCGGATCATGAGACGGAAATAATCAGTAGAATAAGAATGGGCTGGGGTGCATTTGGCAGACATTCTCAGATCATGAACAGCAGGTTGCCACTATCCCTCAAGAGAAAAGTATATAATAGCTGTGTCTTACCAGTGCTCACCTACGGGGCAGAAACCTGGAGGCTTACAAAAAGGGTTCTACTCAAATTGAGGACGACGCAACGAGCTATGGAAAGAAGAATGATAGGTGTAACGTTAAGGGATAAGAAAAGAGCAGATTGGGTGAGGAAACAAACGCGAGTTAACGACATCTTAGTTGAAATCAAGAAAAAGAAATGGGCATGGGCAGGACACGTAATGAGGAGGGAGGGAAGATAAGCGATGGTCATTAAGGGTTACGGACGGGATCCTAAGTGAAGGGAAGCGTAGCAGGGGGCAGCAGAAAGTTAGGTGGGCGGATGAGATTAAGAAGTTTGCAGGGACGACATGGCCACAATGAGTGCATGACCGGGGTTGTTGAAGTATGGGAGAGGCCTTTGCCCTGCAGTGGGCGTAGCCAGGCTGATGATGATGATGATGATTAAGGACCTCTTGCGTTACAAGAAGTTTTTCACTCGCGGGCAACTACGATAACTGGTGACTAACATGAATATGTCGAGGAACAGACTTTGCCTGCAGCTACTCCTGCGATATGAACATGAAGGTGTCGACATCCATGGAAAAATTATTACTGACGACGAGCCATGGACCACATGGACGAGTCATGGACGAGCCATTATGATCCACAAACCAAGCGTCAGTCGATGTAGTACCGCCACACGTCATCTCCTCTGCCCAAAAAATTCAAAATTGTCCTATCTGCTGGCAAATATTTGTCGACCGCTGTTAACAACAGCCCGCTGGCATGCAAGTTTTAGCTGTTAGGAATGGCGTGCCTAAAGCCCCTGCATCTACGCGTCACCGCCGCTTTCTTAAGTAGCGGCAACCTTTGTTGCGCGCCGCGTTTTCCCCTCACACCAAATCCGGTTCCGGCATTTCCGGTTTAAAAATTTCCCTTTCCGGCGTTTCCGCTTCCTGGAGTTGCGCTGTGGGAATTTCCGCTTGGACTGCTGTTAGACGATGGTGAAGTTCTTAGCAGAGCTGTGGCAGTCACCATAAGAAGAATGCGAAGGGGACAAGCTGTTGTAATCCGCTGAAGTAGTAGTTCGCGGTCGCTGTTGTCCAAATGCACGAAAAACGGCAGTGGTCTCCAAGCGCTGAGGCAGTACATTCTACTGTACGTTGTCGCTCATGCCACAACCCGTCGCAGGTTTAAGCGAACAACGTTACTAGACTAGCTTCAGTTGTAAAACTCCCCGCCCCCGCGCTTACAGCCGCTGTCGTCACTTCTGTGACAGCCGCCAGAGGGCCACGCTGTTCCATCGGGCTCCACTGTAGACGCCTCGTCACATCCTTGAGCTTGTGCGGACGGGCAGTTTGCGCGTGTTTCACGCTCACTGGCGTTCTCCCTTGTCAGAATTAGTGATACCACGAGAAAGTGGTATCCACCTACAGCAATAAGATTTATCGCGGCAGTTAGTTAATACTGATAGAAGGGTAAACTGCACGAAAGGAAGAAACGCATACAGCGAAGCGCAGAAGCTCCGTTTCTAATCTAAATGTCGTGTGTTTCCTCCTGTCGTCTTAACATTTCGCGCAGTTTAGGCTCACGAGCCTGAATATCTGGCCAAATTGCGTGATTGTAGGATGATCTTCATCCCCACCGAAGCTTCTCACCACGCCAAAGAAGCGCTACAAAAAAAAAAAAAGATGAAGTCGGTCTTTGTGCACACAAGCCACAAAAAAAAAAGAGAAAGAAGTCAGATTTTTCATTCCATGAAGATGCCTAATCAATGAAGCTGAAACGTGCGCCCCCTGTGTTTATCACTGGGTTAATCCCGCGGGTTTATTAAATTATTTCTCAGTTATGAGGTTACACACACAATCGGCTGCGACGGAGAGAAGGACGCTACTGGCGGTATGCCCGCAGTCCGTAGTTGTCGCTTGCGTTCGATGTCTCGAGTTTGCTAGGCGGCGTGGTTAGCAGCTTTCGCCTGCGATTTGCCGCTTGTGACTCTTCGAAATTAAATTTCTTAAAAATTAACTACTTATTTCCGTTACGTAAGACCATGAGTGGCTCATACTCCCTTAAGCAATGGCTCATACCCCCGTAAACGCGGCCTCCCCATTACGACGACAGAAGTGAAGTGAAATTCTACGCTGGAAAGATGAACGGCCACGCAGCCAGCTGTGGAAGACTACGACGAACGCGGGAGCAGTGGCACGAGCGCGTGCCGTTGGTTTCGCAGAGAGTTCCCGGTCGGCACAAGGAATCGCTCTGTTTCACGCCGAGCGAAGCGTCGCATTGCTGGGAGCACAGAAAAATTGGGGCGCCAAACTGTTGACATCGTTGCGATAGCGGCCTATGCAGCCAGGTACGCAGCACGTAGGCATCGTCTGCTGATATTCTTAAGAAACACGGCGAAGGCTACAGTTCCACGGATGACATCCTTGCTGAAATTCGCTCTCAACAACGAACCACAGAATACAGAATGCTGCACCGCGTGCTTAGTCGGGCCCGTCCGCGTAGCGGGCTTGTAAGTGAAGCCGGGCGTGACTGCAGTGCCACGAAAGCGCGGGCGGGTGGCGGTTCAGCGCAACGGCGCCGAGTTTTAAAACTGAAGCTAGTCTATTAACATTGGAAGCGAAGCAGTGAACACGAGCAGATCGCTGGTTACAATAGGCGGTGGTTCTTGGATGGAATCGCATTCACAGTTTCAAACGCAGCTCGCGCAATTAAAGCCTCTCCAGCGGCGCGAAAGTAAACAACGCTAAAAAGCAGTGTCACTTCCACTCGGAACAGGAAGCTGCAGCTACGTAAGTTCCGCTTGACGCCGGAAGCTAAGGGGGTGAGTGGGAGAGGAGCGTGGAGGAGGAGGGCAGGTTGGCGGTACTTAACCTGGTCGGCGGAAACGTGTATGTAGGGGCTTTAGGCCTGCCGAGGTGGCAACGTGCAAGGTTTGCCTGCCACTTGCGTGAGCGGCGGCAAACTTTTCTTGGAACGCCACCGCAAACCTCTAGTCACGGCGTCACTAAGTCGACTGTGTGTGGAGAACAATACGCGCGTCCTCGACTCTCCGTCGCTGGAGTCGAGTTTGATGAAGCAGGCTTTGTGCCGGAACCCGGCACCACAGACCTGATCTGGTAAGAGCGGGGGAGTTGCCGCGGGAACGTCTACGCAGACCCCTTACCACGCGCCGTTCAAGAAGCAAGACAATGGTCACCACGGCGGCCGCGCTGCGGGGGTCAGCTCCGAGTTCTGCGAAAGCCCTCTACTCTCTGGGGGGGGGGGGGGGTGAACCTGTTTGTGTGTAATCCCTCGCCAACTGGCGGTTCGTCTCCGGGTCGAACGTTTTCCTCACCTTGGGATCGAGGGAGGACCGAGTAGTTATAAACCACTGTTGTGCGGCTGCTCAGTGCACTTTCTCTCGCAGTCATGCTAGACTGATGAACTGCAACATCCTGATATAGATACTGTAATAAACTCATATTCCTCGTTCTCGATAAGAAGCAGTCCTTCCCTTCAACAACGTCCTCAGCGTGGATACGTTGGATGACGGCATAGGCCGGCTACCTTCTAATTCATGCCCGACTCCAATCTTGACAACTGATTACGAGCGATGGGATTGAGCCCCCAATCCTGACACCGCCTTCTGGGGTTGGGATCGTGTCGGGCATACAGAATTTCTGTGAAACAGTCAGACAATAAACTTAGACCACTTGTTAACACATTAAAGCAAATATGGGCCAGATTGCTACGGACTCTCTAACATACTCGTAAACAGGTAAATCTACACCACGGCAATGCTCGTCCTCATACATACCGCAAAACTCAGGACGGACTGTAGTGCCTGAGGTTCACAGACATTCTGTCTTATCTTGCATATCGTGCAGATCTCACGCCGAGCGATTTTTGGCTCTTTCCAAACTTCAGGATCACCTAAAGGGCTAACGCTACAGTTATGACGTGGAGGTGGACGCACCATTTCGGCAATGCTGAAATGGTGCGTCCAGAAGCCGGTGCCAGAAGCCACCACAATTCGCCGACGAAATCGAAAACCTTTTTTTTGCGCTGGCGCAAGTGTGTTGCCCGGTGTTAGGCCGCTCATCTCTCGAACATACAGAATGGGCAGTGTAGGGCTGCATGATTGTTTTGTATATACTTTTGCAGTGACGCGAGTCACCCATGTTCTGTGTGATAGGGAGGCGTCCACTCCCCAGCGCCTCCGGGCAGCAACCGTTTCCGCTTTTGAGGAGTCGGACGGCCCGTGTGGTGTCGGGTGACGAGCCACAGCGTGCGCCGGGAAGCGCGCGGTGCGGATGCGGAGAACGGATTCGGAGAACGCGGTCTTACGCGCACTCGGTTGGCATTCCACCGATGGTCATAATAGATCCACGGAGACAAGCCTCGAGTGGGACGGCTGTACACCATGTTGTGGCGCTGGCTCCCGAGTCCTCTGCTGGTTAGAGGCGCCAACCAGGTTTAGAGGGGCCTGGCAATGTTCACCACGCGTTGCGCGTATGGAGCGGGGGTCCACTCCCCTACGCGTCCCCGGCGGCAATCACGTGTATCTTGTTTGCAGCGCTGAGAAGTGGCCGCGTGGTGTCGATTGACAACTTGCAGTGCGCCGCGTAGATAAAGGCGCGGTGCGCGTGCGCAGATCGCCTTCGGAGAAAGCCGTCTTGAGAACACCGAGTCCGGATGCCACCAACTGTCGTTATTTTGCACGCGGAAAAACCTTGAGGGGTGACTGCGGCACGCAGTGTGGTGACACCAACGGCCGTGCCCCCTGCTGGCTAGAAACGCCACTGAGGTTCCAATTGGCCTTAACAAATCGTGCGTGCCGGGCGTGCTTGCTGAGGCCGTCACTGACCACGTGGAAATAGGAGAGGGAAACGAAGCTTTGGGAAGAAGGACAGGGTTGTTTTCCAATACATTTACTTTTGAGAGTCAGGCCAGCCCTTTGGGTTGTGGCTTAAGCGAACTTTCAACTCTCATTGGCAACTGCTTATGTGGGATGGGCTAACGGACCCACCAACCTTTTTTTGCCTCTTTCACCTATAACAATCAAGACGAGGTGCTTCTTCCTCAGTCTAGGCTGTAATCACTAAATCTGATAGGTCAGTAAGACTCCATACGATGCAACGCTAGTCTGGGCCGTAACCACTTAATGGCAGAACAGTGAGACTCGGTTGGTTGTATGTAGTGACAGTTGTCCTAGGCTCTGACTTAAGAAAAAGGAGAAGAGTAAGGCGCTGTTTACTTGTGTGTTTTACACCAGTGTTCTTTTGATAACTCTGCATTTGACTGTGTAAATATTTTCGTTACAAAATATCTTCAATTTTCGTTACCTCCAACCTGCATCCTGCTTCATCAACGCCGATAATAACCTTGAAAACACATTGATCGATTTCAAGGAGAAAAGCACACACTTAACTCTGGGAATGGGGAATATGTTGAGAAATGATGCCACCAATTGTAGCTGACATTGCAAGCTTAACACTGGTATTTCTGTCGGTGCTACCTCTCAAAAAGAAAATAACGGTATCACATTGGAGGCACTTTCTGTATCACCTACGTAACTATAGACCTTTGGTATGGTAGCTTTATGAAGCGGGAAAGCAGTTAAAGCTACTGTGGTGTCCCCTATCCAAGTTCAGGATAATTTAAAGTAACATACTTATGATGTCAGTATGGATTGTTGCAAGAACATGAATAGGAGACAACGCGTGGACAGCACGATAAGAAACACAAGATTAGCGTGCCTGCCGTCGATCCCAGTGTATACCGACCTTCGCTTCTGACGTTACGGTTTACTGAAAAAGCACGTAGAAGTACGCTAAGATTATTACGCCAATATTCGGTTTCGCTTTCGAGTGTGTATATATATATATATATATAAATATATATATATATATATATATATACATATATATATATATATATATATATATATATATATATATATATATATATATATATATATATATATATATCTGAGTACGTTAATTTAGGTCAATTACTCACCGGGGAGCCTGGTTATAACAAGTAAATTTAAACTAGAATAAGCTTTAGTTACATTGGATACGCAAACCTTATCAAATGCTGACTGGGAGCTTACGACAGTCGTTCAATAAAAATTCATAGTTTGGCCCCAAAGGCGAAGCATTGAGTGCGATAGCAAATTAGTAGACAGCTATACGAAGTCTAGATAGTAGATTTACCGTCCGTATAAACGTGGAAACAGTCGCTTGGTAACTGAATTAACAAGCATGATGTCAGCGTGCACAGGCAAACATGAACCCATCACACTGAATGACCGCTTTGAAAATGTTGGCTTGAGCAAGCGCGGCAGCAGCTGCGAGCGAAGTGACCATTGTTGCAGAAGTGACCATTGTAGGCAGATCACCTACAACATAGGGCGCACATGGCCGCGAAAAGTGCAGAATGAATGACGGATTAGAAGGCACCCCTCTCCCTCCTCCTCGCCGCTTTCTTCTGTTTTGCGCGCGAGTTGAGCCGCGATCGTAAATTTACCTTTCGCGCGGTCGCGATATGCGCAGTTGCGGCCGGAGCAATATGCCGTTTCCCCTCGCTCCCTTCCTCCCATCCCTCTACGGCATTGGCACGATGGAAGACTGCGTGTTTGCCCTCCAATTTGCTCTTTCGCGCTTCAGATTAGGCCGCGATTATCGGCTCCCCTCACATGCTAACACTATCACATACACCATACGGTGCATGGTTACGGTGTTTTCGCTCTTGGATTTTATGTGAAACAACATGTTCACAGTGACGGCGTACATGCGCCTGGGTATTCATAACATTGCTAGCGCAATAAAAGTAAAGTGTACAATCATCGCATTCTACCAGTGTTAACTTGTGGTGAAATTACTTGGATGTTACCAAACAAGCTCGAGAACAAGTTAAGGATGGCGCAAAGTTCTATAAAACGCAAATGTTAGGCGTAAGCTTAAGAGACAGGAAGAGAGCCGTGTGGACCAGAGATATCCAGAGAAACAGGGATATCCGATATTCCAGTTGACATTAACGGAAAAAAATGGAGGAGGGCAGGACATGTATTGCGTAGGGCAGGCAACCATTAGACCATTATAGTTACAGAATGAATGCCAAGGGAAAGCAAGCACAGTCTAGGACGGCAGATAGGTGGTGATAAAATTGCGCAATGAAGAGGCAGACACTCTCGCAAAGAGCGCCCATCACTCAAGCGTCCCTCTCATCCTAACGGCCACGGACTTCACAAGACACAGGCTGCGCCGGCACATCATCGCCTATCATCCGGATACACGGCTATCCCTGGGACGGCCTCCACGGCCTTTTCCACAGCATGGCCTCCCACGAAGGGATACCTCGTTGCTTCTCCGACTGCGGGTGGCTGCTACTGGAAGGCAGCCCGCCGGCACCGCCTTTGCAAAGCCACCACGCCAGCCTGTGCCTCCTGCGGTGACCCAGAGACTCTGCAGCACCTTCTGCTGGCCTGCCCTGCTCACCTGCAGCACCGGGGCCGACTTCTGCAGTTCTCCCGCGTGGGGCTCCCATGTTCACGACAGGAAGACATCCTCTTCCCCAGTCGTAATCAGCTACCAGCCTCCCTAAGTGTCGTCGAGTACCTCGACTCGTCGGGGCTCTCGGCGAGACTCTAGAATATTTCTTCAAATACGAATAGCCTAACGGCCTCGGGCCTCCTGATCCGCCTCAATTTCGCTTCTGCTGGGCCACCTCCAATGGCCTATCACCAGTCCACTCCTCGGGTCGAAGCCACTGGGCCTTCCCGGCCGGGCTGCTCCGCTGCTGCCACGGCGACTCTCTTCCTTTCTCCCTCCTTCTATCTCCTTCACTCCCATTGCCATGCCCCTGCTGGAGCTGAGTCGTGTTCCCGCAAGTGTTGCAGAAGACGTGCCAGCCTTTTCTCCTTTCCCCACAAAAAACCAGAACTCTCTCTCACCTGCAGTGGGCATGACTATAGGCTACAGCTGCGGCTAATGCTTCTTTATTTAGATCCATTGATTGACGCTTTCTGCGATGCTTACACTGCGCCAGGAGCAAGGCAACAGTGCTACGTCTTCGTTTGAAATTATGATGACTATGATGATTTGATGGCATCACCTTCGAAATGGGCGGCGACAAATAGTCGCCTAGCCTGTTTCAGCTATTCAAGGAAACTATAGATATTTATCAGTGCAGTATTTTCTCTACGTATCCTTAAATTTTCTCTCGTCCTTAGCACTTTCTTATCTACATTGAATAATCGCGTATGCCTATAACGTTTACGGTACCATCGCTTTCTCCCCTGCTTTTCTTCTATATATAATATTGAAGTCTCTTACAATTCTTCCATCCGTGTTTAATCCAAGCGTTTCAAGAAGGTGTACTTTCTACCCTTTCTTAAGGGTTTTGCTGGGTGAACACCTTAACATTCCATTAGGATCTACTGAGCTGCCTCCGAATTTTCGCTACAGCACAGATGTGATTCAGCGTGTTGCCAATATTCGCTAAATCAATTTGTTTTTTGTCCTTAGGCAACAACCTAGGGATTTATTTAGCAAAGCACTGGTGTACAGGTCTTCCCTTCTATATTTTTTGTCGTCCTTCTTATATGCACCGTATTTTCGCGATTCTAAGCACCCCCCGATTCTAAGCACCCCCTCTATTTTCGCGAAAAAGTTGGGAAAAAAATTTGCATGCGAATCTAAGCACCCTCTTATTTGTCAGGAAGAACGCGTAGCCAAGGCCGCCAAACGCGCTTGCTCACTCTTGAATTATTGCTCGGCGGACCTGCAGGCACGCGTTCGATGTCTCTGTTGGACGCGTATCGAGCCATCTTACCCCGGAGGTAAAGACAAAGATTCGGAACATCAATAGTCACTTGGTTGTGATTCCGGGTGGCATGATGCCAGTGCTGCAGCCCCTCAACGATTCAGTCAACAAGCCCTTCAAAGCCAATCTCCGACAGGAGTACGAGGAGTGGGTGCGAAACCACTACCGGAAGAAGACGACGAGGGGAAAGCAGCAGAAAGCGTCCCCATAAACCATCGCAAAGTGGATTTCGGATGCGTGGAAGAGAATCCAAATGGGTGTTGTGGTCAAATAATTTAAGAAGTGCTCGATCTCAAACGACTTAGACGCAATGGAAGACGACCTGCTGTGGGATACCGAGAGCAGCGGTTCCAGCGGTGCGATGAACTCGAGTGGCAGTGATAGTAACTGAGCATCCTACACAAGCGATGGGTTCACTGTCTGCACCGATTTTTCTTTTGAATGTTTGCAAAATAAAATGTTATTTCTCGCACCCATCTCGTCGTGATGTCGCAGCGAAAAGAGGGAGGGGGGGACGTTCTAGATTTTTCGAATCTAAGCACCCCCCTCACTTTGGGCATCGCAATCGTGAAAAAAGGGGGGTGCATAGAATCGAGTAAATACGGTATGTACATGGTATCATTTCATGTTGTCCTTCCAATCCAATGTACAGTCTGCGTTGCTCTATCTTTCTTTATGATGGCTTTGTGACGTGTGGAGAGGAGTGTGCTCGACGGACGCAGTGAGCGAAGAGAAAGTGCGCGGGGTGACGGGGCAGGCGAGGAGTGCGTGCCTACAGTTGGAAATCCGACCGGTTGGCACAACGAGCATGTGCCGGCCAACACCTGGGAGACGTGTGCCTGTGGCGACCGAGAAGGCTACCGGTCCTCCTAGGCTTTATGGCACAGCCTGACCAGCCCACAAACAAGCGGCTGCCGGTCCGCTAGGACAGTCATCCCAGGCTCTGCGGGTCCAGGGGATGACTACAGTAGCTGACGCTCCACCCAGGAGTCCGTGCCTGTGGGTCCACCTGAGAGCAGTCGCCGACACTGAGCATCGCTGCAGGTCGTGTGGACGCCAGCAGCGTCCTATGGCCCCAATGCGCTGGCAGGAGCCAAATGGAGCATGCCGCCAATGGGCCTGGAAACTTCCCCAGCCCATAGAGGAAGAGTCCGTCGCCATTGCAGTGCGCGGCAGCTCAACAAGCCGCCGCGTGACTGCGCTTGGGATAGTTGACTGATGTGTGAGAGCGGAAACCACCAGATAGCGAACTATACCACGAATGTACGGGCGACTAGAGTGAGGTCAAGAACCCTGCTCTTGACATATTTATTTATTTTATGTGCTCTTCTGTTTTATGTGTGTGTGAAGGTCACACATGTAACCAGACATACAAGTGATAAAGGCAATGTCTGTTCGCCATGTATCTCCCACAGGCCGCTGAGCTCCTGCGCCCACACACCTTCGCAGGCAACTTCTTGTCTGTCTAAACTTTCAAAAACCTTGTACCTGACTGCCAATTTTTGAGGTCTACCTCCATTACGTGCCCACGCTTTTCAGGTAGATATCTCCGGGCACTTTATCTAGCAATTCACTTTGATCCATGTTCTTGAGTCTTCCAAAGTAATTTTTGTCGGTGCTTATTTGACTTAAAATAGGCGCAACCGATGTCTCCATTCACGGTTTCATTTGTGGTTTTGCCGGGAACCCCCAAACCTAGTCGACGCACAGCTCTCTGTTTAAGCTCCAACCCAACAATTGTACGATATTGAGCACAGAGCGGCGTTTGTGAACGGTGGCACTGCTATCATTGCTCCCTTCCACATTCCCCCTAACATCTAATAATTATTGTAGTACAAAAATACTCTGTTATCGCAACATACGCTTCCTTGTTGTCCTTAGGGTATTCTGGTGGTTGCTTTAGTAGGTATTTCCGTCATTTACGCATACATCAAAGTACCTTTCCCTCAGTGGGGGCATGCTGCTGAATTGATGTCGCTTCATTACTCGGCTCTGCAATATGCATCAAGAGTCCCGACTTCTCTCTGGTAAATACGGCCTAGACTTCTCGCTCTGGTGGCCCAAATATGGGGGAGTCGCTCTAAATCTTTACATTGTCCGAAAGTGGCACTATGTCTTACGCAAACATCCGCCATATCGGCATCTCTACTGCACCAATTACCAGTTACGGGTAATAAAGTCTAACTCATTGATATATAGCCCTCTTTCTATACCTTCGACATAAAGCGTCAACAATGAATGGAGACAGGGGAATTATTATTTCAGTCCTCGGTGAATTTCCAAAGTATCATGGCATTTCTGTCCTTGCAATATTATTTCTACGAGGTGAGCTCCAGGTATTTCCCACAGCATCTCCATGACATCGTGGTTTATGCCCTCGTGGTGAATAATATTCCATCGGGATTCCCTGACCGTGAAACCGTCATCGTCATGATCATCCACATCAGCCTGGCTACGCGCACAGCAAACCAAAAGCATCTCCCATACTTCCCCAGCTACCCCGGTCATGTGTTATTCTGACCATGTTGTACCTAAAAACTTCTTAATCTCATCCGTCCACATATGTTTCTGCCGCCCCCGGCTACGCTTCCATTCCCTTAGAATCCAGTCCGTAACCCTTAACACTTAACAGTCCGTAACCCGTAACACTTTGGGCAGCAGAGGCAGCGGCAGGGACAATCGTGTAGGGCCTGACCATCGTCTTTGCTTTAGGCAGAACCAGCATTGTGCCGACTATCTACCGACTAGCATCGACTATCTATACAACTGCATCTCTCGCCCTGCTGGTATTCTGGCGGGACACCAGACAACGCCGACTTCAAGCCTGTTATAAAAGCCCAGCCTGCCGACGTATAGTTCATACTTCGGGCACCTGAGGCAGCGGCAGGAACAATCCTGTAGCGCCTGACCATCGTCTTTTCCTTACGCAGAAACACCATTGTTCCGACTTTCTACAGACTAGCATCGACTATCTATACTGCTGCATCTCTCGCCCTGCTGGTATTCCGGAGGGACAGCAGACAACGCCCCCTTCAAGCCTGTTATAAAAGCCCAGCCTGCCGACGTATAATTCGTACTTCGGGCAGCAGAGGCAGCGGCAGGAACAATCGTGTAGCGCCTGACCATCGTCTTTTCTTTACGCAGAACCACCATCGTGCCGACTATCTACGGATTAGCATTGACTATCTATACTGCTGCATCTCTCGCCCTGCTGGTATTCTCGAGGGACAGCACACAACGCCCCCTTCAGGCCTGTTATAAAAGTCCAGCCTGCCGACGTATAATTCATACTTCGGGCAGCAGAGGCAGCGGCAGGAACAATCGTGTAGCGCCTCATCATCGTCTTTTCTTTACGCAGAACCACCATTGTACCGACTATCTACCGACTAGCATCGACTATCTACACCGCTGAATCTCTCGCCCTGCTGGTATTCTGGAGGGACAGCAGACAACGCCCCCTTCAAGCCTGTTATAAAAGACCAGCCGGCCGACGTATAATTCCCATTCGGGGAGTAAAGGCAGTTGCAGGAACAATCGTGTAGCGCCTGACCATCGTCTTTTCTTTACACAGAACCACCATTGTGCCGACTATCTACGGACTAGCATCGATTATGTATACTGCTGCATCTCTCGCCCTGCTGGTATTCCGGAGGGACATCAGACAAAACCCCCTTGAAGCCTGTTATAAAAGCCCAGCCTGCCGACGTATAATGCGTACTTCGGGCAGCAGAGGCAGCGGCAGGAACAATCGTGTGGCGCCTGACCATCGTCTTTTCTTTACGCAGAACCACCATTGTGCAGACTATCTACGGATTAGCATTGACTATCTATACTGCTGCATCTCTCGCCCTGCTGGAATTCTGTAGGGACAGCAGACAACGCCCCCTTCAAGCCTGTTATAAAAGACCAGCCGGCCGACGTATAATTCCCATTCGGGGAGCAGAGGCAGCGGCAGGAACAATCGTGTAGCGCCTGACCATCGTCTTTTCTTTAAGCAGAACCACCATTGTGCCGACTATCTACGGACTAGCATCGATTATGTATGCTGCTGCATCTCTCGCCCTGCTGGTATTCCGGAGGGACAGCAGACAACGCCCCCTTCAAGCCTGTTATAAAAGCCCAGCCTGCCGACGTATAATTCGTGCTTCGGGCAGCAGAGGCAGCGGCAGGAACAATCGTGTGGCGCCTGACCATCGTCTTTTGTTTACGCAGAACCACCATTGTGCCGACTATCTACCGACTAGCATCGATTATGTACATTGCTGCATCTCTCGCCCTGCTGGTATTCTGGGCAGACAGCAGGCAACGCCTCCTACAAAGCTGTTGTAAACGCTCAGCCTGCCGACGGACGCTTCACAATTCAGGCAGCAGAGGCAGCGACAGGAAATATTGTGTAGCGCCTTACCATGGTCTTTTCTTTACGCAGAACCACCATTGTGCCGACTATCTAACACTAGCATCGACTATCTACACTGCTGCATCTCTCGCCCTGCTGGTATTCTGGAGGGACACCAGACAACGCCCCCTTCAAGCCTGTTATTAAAGCCGAACCTGCCGAAAGATACTTCACACTTCGGGAAGCAGAGGCAGCGGCAGGAACAATCGTGTAGCGCCTGATCATCGTCTTTTCTTTACGCAGAACCACCATTCTGCCGAGTATCTACCGACTAGCATCGACTATCTACACCGGCGCATCTCTCGCCCTGCTGGTATTCTGGAGGAAAAGCAGACAACGCCCCCTTCAAGCCTGTTAAAAAAGCCGAGCCTGCCAACAGATACTTCACAATTTGGGCAGCAGAGGCAGCGGCAGGAACAATCGTGTAGCGCCTGACCATAGTTTTTTCTTTACGCAGAACCACCATTGTGCCGACTATCTAACACTAGCATCGACTATCTACACTGCTGCATCTCTCGCCCTGCTGGTATTCTGGAGGGACGGCAGACAACGCCCCATTCAAACCTGTTGTAAAAGCCCAGCCTGCCGAAGGATGCTTCACAATTCGGGCAGCAGAGGCAGTGGCAGGAACAATTGTGTAGCGCCTGACCATCGTCTTTTCTTTACGCAGAACCACCATTGTACCGACTATCTACCGACTAGCATCGACTATTCACACCGCTGCATCTCTCGCCCTGCTTGTATTCTGGAGGGATAGCAGACAACGCCCCCTTCCAGCCTGTTTTAAAGCCCAACCTGCCGACGGATGCTTCACACTTCGGGCAGCAGGAGCAGCTGCAGGAACAATTGTGTAGCGCCTGACCACCGTCTTTGCTTTACGCAGAACGAGCCTTGTGCCGACTACCTACCGACTAGCATCGACTATCTACACTGCTGCACCTCTCGCCCTGCTGGTAGTCTGGAGGGACAGCACACAACGCCCCCTTCAAGCCTGTTATAAAAGCCCAGCCTGCCGACGTATAATTCATACTTCGGGCAGCAGAGGCAGCGGCAGGAACAATCGTGTAGCGCCAGACCATCGTCTTTTCTTTACGCAGAACCACCTTTGTGCCGACAATCTACCGACTAGCATCGACTATCTGCAGCACTGCATCTCTCGGCCTGCTGGTATTCTGGAGGGACAGCAGACAAGCCAGTTATGAAAGCCCAGCCTGCCGACGTATAATTCAGACTTCTGGCAGCAGAGGCAGTGGCACGAACAATCGTGTAGCGCCTGACCATCGTCATTTCTTTACGAGAACCACCATTGTGCCGAGTATCTACCGACTAGCATCGACTCTCTATACTGCTGCATCTCTCGCCCTGCTGGTATTCTCGAGGAAAAGCAGACAACGCCCCATTGAAGCCTGTTATAAATGCCCAGCCTGCCGACGGATGCTTCATACTTCGGGCAGCAGAAGCAGCCGCAGGAATAGTTGTGTAGCGCCTGACCATCGTCTTTTCTTTACGCAGAACCACAATTGTGCCGACTATCTACCGACTAGCACCGACTATCTACATTGCTGCATCTCTCGCCCTGCTGGTATTCTGGACAGACTGCAGACAACGCCCCCGTCAAACCTGTTGCAAAAGCCCAGCCTGCCGACGGATTCTTCACAATTCGGGCAGCAGAGGCAGTGGCAGGAACAAATGTGTAGCGCCTGACCACCGTCTTTGCTTTACGCAGAACGAGCCTTGTGCCGATTACCTACCGACTAGCATCGACTATCTACACTGCTGCACCTCTCGCCCTGCTGGTATTCTGGAGGGACAGCAGACAACGCCCCTTCAAGCCTGTTATAAATGCCCAGCCTGCCGACGTAAAATTCATACTTCGGGCAGCAGAGGCAGCGGCAGGAACAATCGTGTAGCGCCTGACCATCGTCTTTTCTTTACGCAGAACCACCATTGTGCCGACTTTCTACGGACTAGCATCGACTATCTATACTGCTGCATCTCCCGTCCTGCTGGTATTCTGGAGGAAAAGCAGACAACGCCCCCTTCAAGCCTGTTATAAAAGCCCAGCCTGCCGACGTATAATTCACACTTCGGGAAGCAGAGGCAGCGGCAGGAGCAATCGTGTAGCGCCTGACCATCGTCTTTTCTTTACGCAGAACCAACATTGTGCCGAATATCTACCGACTAGCATCGACTATCTACACCACTGCATCTCTCGCCCTGCTGGTATTCCGGAGGAAAAGCAGACAACGCCCCCTTCAAGCCTGTTAAAAAAGCCGAGCCTGCCAACAGATACTTCACAATTCGGGCAGCAGAGGCAGCGGCAGGAACAATCGTGTAGCGCCTGACCATCGTCTTTTCTTTACGCAGAACCACCATTGTACCGACTATCTACCTACTAGCATCGACTATCTACACCGCTGCATCTCTCGCCCTGCTCGTATTCTGGAGGGGCAGCAGACAACGCCCCCTTCAAGCCTGTTATAAAAGACAGCCTGCCGATGTATAATTCCCATTTCGGTGAGCAGAGGCAGCGGCAGGAACAATCGTATAGCGCCTGACCATCGTCTTTTCTTTACGCAGAACCACCATTCTGCCGAGTATCTACCGACTAGCATCGACTATCTACACCGCTGCATCTCTCGCCCTGCTGGTATTCTGGAGGGACAGCACACAACGCCCCCTTCAAGCCTGTTATAAAAGCCCAGCCTGCCGACGTATAATTCATACTTCGGGCAGCAGAGGCAGCGGCAGAAACAATCGTGTAGCGCCTGACCATCATCTTTTCTTTACACAGAACCACCATTGTGCTGACTATCTACGGACTAGCATCGATTATGTATACTGCTGCATATCTCGCCCTGCTGGTATTCTGGAGGGACAGCACACAACGCCCCCTTTAAGCCTGTTATAAAAGACTAGCCTGCCGACGTATAATTCACACTTCGTGCAGCAGAGGCAGCGGCAAGAAGAATCGTGTAGCGCCTGACAATCGTATTTTCGTTACGCAGAACCACCATTGTGCGACTATCTACCGACTAGCATCGACTATCTATACTTCTGCATCTCTCGCCCTGCTGGTATTCTGGAGGGACAGCCAACAACGCCCCCTTCAAGCCTGTTATAAAACCCAGCCTGCGGAAGGATGCTTCACAATTCGGGCAGCAGAGGCAGCGGCAGGAACAATCGTGTAGCGCCAGACCATCGTCTTTTCTTTACGCAGAACCACCTTTGTGCCGACTATCTACCGACTAGCATCGACTATCTGCAGCACTGCATCTCTCGGCCTGCTGGTAATCTGGAGGGACAGCAGACAAGCCAGTTATGAAAGCCCAGCCTGCCGACGTATAATTCAGACTTCTGGCAGCAGAGGCAGTGGCACGAACAATCGTGTAGCGCCTGACCATCGTCATTTCTTTACGAGAACCACCATTGTGCCGAGTATCTACCGACTAGCATCGACTCTCTATACTGCTGCATCTCTCGCCCTGCTGGTATTCTGGAGGAAAAGCAGACAACGCCCCATTGAAGCCTGTTATAAATGCCCAGCCTGCCGACGGATGCTTCATACTTCGGGCAGCAGAAGCAGCCGCAGGAATAGTTGTGTAGCGCCTGACCATCGTCTTTTCTTTACGCAGAACCACAATTGTGCCGACTATCTACCGACTAGCACCGACTATCTACATTGCTGCATCTCTCGCCCTGCTGGTATTCTGGACAGACTGCAGACAACGCCCCCGTCAAACCTGTTGCAAAAGCCCAGCCTGCCGACGGATTCTTCACAATTCGGGCAGCAGAGGCAGTGGCAGGAACAAATGTGTAGCGCCTGACCATCGTCTTTTCTTTACGCAGAACCACCATTGTGCCGACCATCTACCCACTAGCTTCGACTATCTACGCTGCTGCATCTCTCGCCCTGCTGGCATTCTGGAGGGACAGCAGTCAACGCCCCCTTCAAGCCTGTTTTAAAGCCCAACCTGCCGACGGATGCTTCATACTTCGGGCAGCAGAAGCAGCCGCAGGAATAGTTGTGTAGCGCCTGACCATCGTCTTTTGTTTAGGCAGAACCACCATTGTGCCGACTATCTAACTCTAGCATCGACTATCTACACTGCTGCATCTCTCGCCCTGGTGGTATTCTGGACGGACCGCAGGCAACAACAACTTCAATCCTGTTATAAAAGCCCAGCGCGCCGACGTATACTTCATACTTCGGGCAGCGAAGGCAGTGGCAGGAACAAGTGTGTAGCGCCTGACCATCGTCGTTGCATTACGCAGAACCACTATTGTGCTGACTTTCTACCGACTAGCATTGACTATCTACACTGCTGCACCTCTCGCCCTACTGGTATTCTGGAGGGACATCAGACAACTCTCCCTTCAAGGCTCTTATAAAAGCCGAGCCTGCCGACAGATATTTCACACTTCGGGCAGCAGAGGCAGTGGCAGGAACAATCGTATAGCGCCTGACCATCGTCTTTTCTTTACGCAGAACCACCATTGTGCCGACTATCTACCGACTAGCATCGACTATCTACCGTGCTGCATCTCTCGCCCTCCTGGTATTCTGGAGGGACAGCAGACAACGCCCCCTTCAATACTGTTATAAAACCCAGCCTGTGGAAGGATGCTTCACAATTCTGGCAGCAGAGGCAACGGCAGGAACGATCGTGTAGCGCCAGACCATCGTCTTTTCTTTACGCAGAACGACCTTTGTGCTGACTATCTACCGACTAGCATCGACTATCTGCAGCGCTGCATCTCTCGGCCTGCTGGTATTCTGGAGGGACAGCAGAGAAGCCAGTTATGAAAGCCCAGCCTGCCGACGTATAATTCAGACTTCTGGCAGCAGAGGCAGTGGTACGAACAATCGTGTAGCGCCGGACCATCGTTATTTCTTTACGAGAACCACCATTGTGCCGACTATCTACCGACTAGCATCGACTATCTATACTGCAGCATCTCTCGCCCTGCTGGTATTCTGGAGGAAAACCAGACAACACCCCCTTGAAGCCTGTTATAAATGACCAGCCTGCCGACGGATGCTTCATACTTCGGGCAGCAGAAGCAGCCGCAGGAATAGTTGTGTAGCGCCTGACCATCGTCTTTTCTTTACGCAGATCCACAATTGTGCCGACTATCTACCGACTAGCATCGACTATCTACATTGCTGCATCTCTCGCGCTGCTGGTATTCTGGACAGACTGCAGACAACGCCCCCTTCAAACCTGTTGTAAAAGCCCAGCCTGCCGAAGTACAATTCATAGTTCGGGCAGCAGAGGCAGCGGCAGGCACAATCGTGTAGCGCCTGACCATCGTCTTTTCTTCATGCAGAACCACCATTGTGCCGACTATCTACCGACTAGCATCGAATATCTACACCGCTGCATCTCTCGCCCTGCTGGTATTCTGGAGGGACCGCAGACAATGCCCCCTTCAAGCGTGTTATAAAAGACCAGCCTGCTGACACATATTTCCCACTTCGGGAAGCACAGGCAGCGGCAGGAACAATCGTGTAGCGCCTTACCATCGTATTTTCCTTGCGCAGAACCACCATTGTGCCGACCATCTACCGACTAGCATCGACTATCTATACTGCTGCATCTCTCGCCCTGCTGGTATTCTGGAGGAAAAGCAGACAACGCCACCTTCAAGCCTGTTAGAAAAGCCGAGCCTGCCCACAGATACTTCACAATTCGGGCAGCAGAGGCAGCGGAGGGAACAATTGTGTAGCGCCTGACCATCGTCTTTGCTTTATGCAGAACCACCATTGTGCCGACTATCTACGGACTAGCATCGAATATCTATACTGCTGCATCTCTCGCCCTGCTGGTATGCTGGAGGGACAGCAGACGACGCCCCCTTCAAGCCTGTTATAAAAACCCAGCCTGCCGACGTATAATTCATACTTCGGGCAGCAGAGGCAGCGGCAGGAACAATCGTGTAGCGCCTGACCATCGTATTTTCTTTACGCAGAACCACCATTGTGCCGACTATCTACCGACTAGCATCGACTATCTATACTGCTGCATCTCTCGCCCTGCTGGTATTCTGGAGGGACAGTAGACGACGCCCCCTTCAAGCCTGTTTTAATAGCCCAGCCTGCCGAAGTATAATTCACACTTGGGGCAGCAGAGGCAGCGGCAGGAACAATCGCCTAGCGCCTGACCATCGTCTTTTCTTTACGCAGAACCACCATTGTGCCGACGATCTACCGACTAGCATCGACTATCTATACTTCTGCATCTCTCGCCCTGCTGGTATTCTGGAGGAAAAGCAGACAACGCCCCCTTGAAGCCTGTTATAAATGCCCAGCCTGCCAACGGCTGCTTCATACTTCGGGCAGTAGAAGCAGCCGCAGGAACAGTTGTGTAGCGCCGGACCATCGTCTTTTCTTTACGCAGAACCACACCTGCGCAGACTATCTACCGACTATCATCGACTATCTACATTGCTGCATCTCTCGCCCTGCTGGTATTCTGGACAGACAGTAGACAACGCCCCCTTCAAACCTGTTGTAAAAGCCCAGCCTGCCGACGGATGCTTCACAATTCGGGCAGCAGAGGAAGTGGCAGGAACAATTGTGTAGCGCCTGACAATCGTCTTTTCTTTACGCAGAAGCACCATTGTGCCGACTATTTACCGACTAGCATCGACTATTTACACTGCTGCATCTCTCGCCCTGCTGGTATTCTGGACGGACAGCAGGCAACGCCCCCTTCACTCCTGTTTTAAAGCCCAACCTGCCGACGGTTGCTTCACACTTCGGGCAGCAGAAGCAGCTGCAGGAACAATTGTGTAGCGCCTGACCACCGTTTTTGCTTTACGCAGAACGAGCCTTGTGCCGACTCTCTATGGACTAGCATCGACTATCTATACTGCTGCATCTCTCGTCCTGCTGGTATTCTGGAGGAAAAGCAGACAACGCCCCCTTCAAGCCTGTTATAAAAGCCCAGCCTGCCGACGTATAATTCACACTTCGGGAAGCAGAGGCAGCGGCAGGAACAATCGTGTAGCGCCTGACCATCGTCTTTTCTTTACGCAGAACCACCATTGTGCCGACTATCTATCGACTTGCATCGACTATCTACACAGCTGCATCTCTCGCCCTGCTGGTATTCTGGAGGAAAAGCAGACAACGCCCCCTTCAAGCCTGTTCAATAAGCCGAGCCTGCCGACAGATACTTCCCAATTCGGGCAGCAGAGGCAGCGGCAGGAACAATCGTGTAGCGCCTGACCATCGTCTTTTCTTTACACAGAACCACCATTGTGCCGACTATCTACGGACTAGCATCGAATAGCTATACTGCTGCATCTCGCGCCCTGCTGGTATTCTGGAGGGACAGCAGACAACGCCCCCTTCAAGCCTGTTGGCAAAGACCAGCCTGCCGACAGATATTTCCCACTTCGGGAAGCAGAGGCAGCGGCAGGAACAATCGTGAAACGCGTGACCATCGTCTTTTCTTTACGCAGAACCACCATTGTGCCGACTTTCTACCGACTAGCATCAGCTATCTACACCGCTGCATCTCTCGCCCTGCTGATATTCTGGAGGGACAGCAGACAACGCCCCCTTCAAGCCTGTTATAAAAGCCCAGCCCGCCGACGTATAATTCATACTTCGGGTAGCAGAAGCAGCCGCAGGAACAATTGTGTAGCGCCTGACCACCGTCTTTGCTTTACGCAGAACGAGCCTTTAGCCTACTACCTACCGACGAGCATCGACCATCTACACCACTGCATCTCTCGCCCTGCTGGTATTCTTGAGGGACAGCAGACAAATCCCCCTCCAAGCCTGTTATAAAATACCAGCCTGCTGTCGTATAATTCCCACTTCGGGGAGCAGAGGCAGCGGCAGGAACAGTCGTGTAGCGCCTGACCATCGTCTTTTTTTTACGCAGAACCACCATTGTGCCGACTATCTACCGACTAGCATCGACTATCTACACTGCTGCATCTCTCGTCCTGCAGGTATTCTGGACGGACAGCAGGCAACGCCCCCTTAAAGACTGGTATAAAAGCCCAGCCTGCGGACGTGTAATTCATACTTTGGGCAGCAGAGGCAACGGCAAGAACAATCGTGTAGCGCCTGACAATCGTCTTTTCTTTACGCAGAACCACCATTGTGCCGACTAACTATGGACTAGCATCGATTATCTATACTGCTGCATCTCTCGCCCTGCTGGTATTCTGGAGGGGCAGTAGACAACGCCCTCTTCAAGCCTGTTACAAAAGCCCAGCCTGCCGACGTTTAATTCATACTTCGGGCAGCAGAGGCAGCGGCAGCAACAAACGTGTAGCGCCTGACCATCGTCTTTTCTTTACGCAGAACCACCATTCTGCCGACTATCTGCCGACTAGCATCGACTATCTACACTGCTGCATCTCTCGCCCTGCTGGTATTCTGGACGGACAGCAGGCAACGCCCCCTTAAAGCGTGTTATAAAAGCCCAGCCTGCGGACGTTTAATGCATACTTTGGGCAGCAGAGGCAACGGCAAGAACAATCGTGTAGCGCCTGACAATCGTCTTTTCTTTACGCAGAACCACCATTGTGCCGACTAACTACGGACTCGCATCGATTATCTATACTACTGCATCTCTCGCCCTGCTGGTATTCTGGAGGGGCAGTAGACAACGCCCTCTCCAAGCCTGTTATAAAAGCCCAGCCTGCCGACGTTTAATTCATACTTCGGGCAGCAGAGGCAGCGGCAGGAACAAACGTGTAGCGCCTGACCATCGTCTTTTCTTTACGCAGAACCACCATTCTGCCGACTATCTGCCGACTAGCATCGACTATCTACACTGCTGCATCTCTCGCCCTGCTGGTATTCTGGACGGACAGCAGGCAACGCCCCCTTCAAGCCTGTTAGTAAAGACCAGCCTGCCAACGTATAATTCACACTTCAGGCAGCAGAGGCAGCTGCAGGAACAGTCGTGTAACGCCTGACTATCGTCTTTTCTTTATGCAGAACCACCATTTTGCGACTATCTACGGATTAGGATCGACTATCTATACTGCTGCATCTCTCGTCGTGCTGGTATTCTGGAGGAACAGCAGACAACGCCCCCTTCAAGCCTGTTATAAAAGCCCAGCCTGCCGACGTATAATTCATACTTCGGGCAGCAGAGGCAGCGGCAATAACAATCGTGTAGCGCCTGACCATCGTCTTTTCTTCACGCAGAACCACCATTGTGCCGACTATCTACCAACTAGCATCGACTATCTACACTGCTGCATCTCTCGCCTTGCTGGTATTCTGGAGGGACCGCAGACAACGCCTCCTTCAAGCCTGTTTTAAAGCCCAACCTGCTGACGGATGCTTCACAATTCGGGCAGCAGAGGCAGCGGCAGGAACAATCATGCAGCGCCTGACCATCGTCTTTTCTTTATGCAGAACCACCATTGTGCCGACTATCTACGGACTAGCATCGATTATCTATACTGCTGCATCTCTCGCCCAGCTGGTATTCTGCAGGGACAGCAGACAATCCCCCTTCAATCCTGTTATAAAAGCCCAGCCTGCCGACGTATAATTCATACTTTGGGCAGCAGAGGCAACGGCAAGAACAATCGTGTAGCGCCTGACCACCGTCTTTGCTTTACGCAGAACGAGCCTTTAGCCTACTACCTACCGACGAGCATCGACCATCTACACCACTGCATCTCTCGCCCTGCTGGTATTCTTGAGGGACAGCAGACAAATCCCCCTCCAAGCCTGTTATAAAATACCAGCCTGCTGTCGTATAATTCCCACTTCGGGGAGCAGAGGCAGCGGCAGGAACAGTCGTGTAGCGCCTGACCATCGTCTTTTTTTTACGCAGAACCACCATTGTGCCGACTATCTACCGACTAGCATCGACTATCTACACTGCTGCATCTCTCGTCCTGCAGGTATTCTGGACGGACAGCAGGCAACGCCCCCTTAAAGCCTGGTATAAAAGCCCAGCCTGCGGACGTGTAATTCATACTTTGGGCAGCAGAGGCAACGGCAAGAACAATCGTGTAGCGCCTGACAATCGTCTTTTCTTTACGCAGAACCACCATTGTGCCGACTAACTATGGACTAGCATCGATTATCTATACTGCTGCATCTCTCGCCCTGCTGGTATTCTGGAGGGGCAGTAGACAACGCCCTCTTCAAGCCTGTTACAAAAGCCCAGCCTGCCGACGTTTAATTCATACTTCGGGCAGCAGAGGCAGCGGCAGCAACAAACGTGTAGCGCCTGACCATCGTCTTTTCTTTACGCAGAACCACCATTGTGCCGACTATGTACGGACTAGCATCGATTATCTATACTGCTGCATCCTTCGCCCTGCTGGTATTCTGGAGGGACAGCAGACAACGCCCCCTTCAAGCCTGTTATAAAAGCCCAGCCTGCCGACGTATAATTCATACTTCGGGTAGCAGAGGCAGCGGCAGGAACAATCGTGTAGCGCCTGACCATCGTCTTTTCTTTATGCAGAACCACCATTGGTCCGACTATCTACGGACTAGCATCGATTATCTATACTGCTGCATCTCTCGCCCTGCAGGTATTCTGGAGGGACAGCAGACAACGCCCTCTTCAAGCCTGTTACAAAAGCCCAGCCTGCCGACGTTTAATTCATACTTCGGGCAGCAGAGGCAGCGGCAGGAACAAACGTGTAGCGCCTGACCATCGTCTTTTCTTTACGCAGAACCACCATTCTGCCGACTATCTGCCGACTAGCATCGACTATCTACACTGCTGCATCTCTCGCCCTGCAGGTATTCTGGACGGACAGCAGGCAACGCCCCCTTAAAGCGTGTTATAAAAGCCCAGCCTGCGGACGTTTAATAATACTTTGGGCAGCAGAGGCAACGGCAAGAACAATCGTGTAGCGCCTGACAATAGTCTTTTCTTTACGCAGAACCACCATTGTGCCGACTAACTACGGACTAGCATCGATTATCTATACTGCTGCATCTCTCGCCCTGCTGGTATTCTGGAGGGGCAGTAGACAACGCCCTCTTCAAGCCTGTTAGAAAAGACCAGCCTGCCAACGTATAATTCACACTTCAGGCAGCAGAGGCAGCTGCAGGAACAGTCGTGTAACGCCTGACTATCGTCTTTTCTTTATGCAGAACCACCATTGTGCGACTATCTACGGATTAGGATCGACTATCTATACTGCTGCATCTCTCGTCGTGCTGGTATTCTGGAGGAACAGCAGACAACGCCCCCTTCAAGCCTGTTATAGAAGCCCAGCCTGCCGTCGTATAATTCATACTTCGGGCAGCAGAGGTAGCGGCAGGAACAATCGTGTAGCGCCTGACCATCGTCTTTTCTTCACGCAGAACCACCATTGTGCCGACTATCTACCAACTAGCATCGACTATCTACACTGCTGCATCTCTCGCCTTGCTGGTATTCTGGAGGGACCGCAGACAACGCCTCCTTCAAGCCTGTTATAAAAGCCCAGCCTGCCGACGTTTAATTCATACATCGGGCAGCAGAGGCAGCGGCAGGAACAAACGTGTAGCGCCTGACCATCGTCTTTTCTTTACGCAGAACCACCATTCTGCCGACTACCTGCCGACTAGCATCGACTATCTACACTGCTGCATCTCTCGCCCTGCTGGTATTCTGGACGGACAGCAGGCAACGCCCCCTTCAAGCCTGTTAGAAAAGACCAGCCTGCCAACGTATAATTCACACTTCAGGCAGCAGAGGCAGCTGCAGGAACAGTCGTGTAACGCCTGACTATCGTCTTTTCTTTATGCAGAACCACCATTGTGCGACTATCTACGGATTAGGATCGACTATCTATAATGCTGCATCTCTCGTCGTGCTGGTATTCTGGAGGAACAGCAGACAACGCCCCCTTCAAGCCTGTTATAAAAGCCCAGCCTGCCGACGTATAATTCATACTTCGGGCAGCAGAGGTAGCGGCAGGAACAATCGTGTAGCGCCTGACCATCGTCTTTTCTTCACGCAGAACCACCATTGTGCCGACTATCTACCAACTAGCATCGACTATCTACACTCCTGCATCTCTCGCCTTGCTGGTATTCTGGAGGGACCGCAGACAACGCCTCCTTCAAGCCTGTTTTAAAGCCCAAACTGCTCACGGATGCTTCACAATTCGGGCAGCAGAGGCAGCGGCAGGAACAATCGTGCAGCGCCTGACCATCGTCTTTTGTTTATGCAGAACCACCATTGTGCCGACTTTCTACGGACTAGCATCGATTATCTATACTGCTGCATCTCTCGCCCAGCTGGTATTCTGCAGGGACAGCAGACAATCCCCCTTCAATCCTGTTATAAAAGCCCAGCCTGCCGACGTATAATTCATACTTTGGGCAGCAGAGGCAACGGCAAGAAGAATCGTGTAGCGCCTGACAATCGTCTTTTCTTTACGCAGAACCACCATTGTGCCGACTATCTACGGACTAGCATCGATTATCTATACTGCTGCATCTTTCGCCCTGCTGGTATTCTGGAGGGACAGCAGACAACGCCCCCTTCAAGCCTGTTATAAAAGCCCAGCCTGCCGACGTATAATTCATACTTCGGGTAGCAGAGGCAGCGGCAGGAACAATCGTGTAGCGCCTGACCATCGTCTTTTCTTTACGCAGAACCACCATTCTGCCGACTATCTGCCGACTAGCATCGACTATCTACACTGCTGCATCTCTCGCCCTGCTGTATTCTGGACGGACAGCAGGCAACGCCCCCTTAAAGCGTGTTATAAAAGCCCAGCCTGCGGACGTTCAATGCATACTTTGGGCAGCAGAGGCAACGGCAAGAACAATCGTGTAGCGCCTGACAATCGTCTTTTCTTTACGCAGAACCACCATTGTGCCGACTAACTACGGACTAGCATCGATTATCTATACTGCTGCATCTCTCGCCCTGCTGGTATTCTGGAGGGGCAGTAGACAACGCCCTCTTCAAGCCTGTTACAAAAGCCCAGCCTGCCGACGTTTAATTCATACTTCGGGCAGCAGAGGCAGCGGCAGCAACAAACGTGTAGCGCCTGACCATCGTCTTTTCTTTACGCAGAACCACCATTCTGCCGACTATCTGCCGACTAGCATCGACTATCTACACTGCTGCATCTCTCGCCCTGCTGGTATTCTGGACGGACAGCAGGCAACGCCCCCTTAAAGCGTGTTATAAAAGCCCAGCCTGCGGACGTTTAATGCATACTTTGGGCAGCAGAGGCAACGGCAAGAACAATCGTGTAGCGCCTGACAATCGTGTTTTTTTTACGCAGAACCACCATTGTGCCGACTAACTACGGACTCGCATCGATTATCTATACTACTGCATCTCTCGCCCTGCTGGTATTCTGGAGGGGCAGTAGACAACGCCCTCTCCAAGCCTGTTATAAATGCCCAGCCTGCCGACGTTTAATTCATACTTCGGGCAGCAGAGGCAGCGGCAGGAACAAACGTGTAGCGCCTGACCATCGTCTTTTCTTTACGCAGAACCACCATTCTGCCGACTATCTGCCGACTAGCATCGACTATCTACACTGCTGCATCTCTCGCCCTGCTGGTATTCTGGACGGACAGCAGGCAACGCCCCCTTCAAGCCTGTTAGTAAAGACCAGCCTGCCAACGTATAATTCACACTTCAGGCAGCAGAGGCAGCTGCAGGAACAGTCGTGTAACGCCTGACTATCGTCTTTTCTTTATGCAGAACCACCATTTTGCGACTATCTACGGATTAGGATCGACTATCTATACTGCTGCATCTCTCGTCGTGCTGGTATTCTGGAGGAACAGCAGACAACGCCCCCTTCAAGCCTGTTATAAAAGCCCAGCCTGCCGACGTATAATTCATACTTCGGGCAGCAGAGGCAGCGGCAATAACAATCGTGTAGCGCCTGACCATCGTCTTTTCTTCACGCAGAACCACCATTGTGCCGACTATCTACCAACTAGCATCGACTATCTACACTGCTGCATCCTTCGCCCTGCTGGTATTCTGGAGGGACAGCAGACAACGCCCCCTTCAAGCCTGTTATAAAAGCCCAGCCTGCCGACGTATAATTCATACTTCGGGTAGCAGAGGCAGCGGCAGGAACAATCGTGTAGCGCTAGACCATCGTCTTTTCTTTATGCAGAACCACCATTGGTCCGACTATCTACGGACTAGCATCGATTATCTATACTGCTGCATCTCTCGCCCTGCAGGTATTCTGGAGGGACAGCAGACAACGCCCTCTTCAAGCCTGTTACAAAAGCCCAGCCTGCCGACGTTTAATTCATAATTCGGGCAGCAGAGGCAGCGGCAGGAACAAACGTGTAGCGCCTGACCATCGCCTTTTCTTTACGCAGAACCACCATTCTGCCGACTATCTGCCGACTAGCATCGACTATCTACACTGCTGCATCTCTCGCCCTGCTGGTATTCTGGACGGACAGCAGGCAACGCCCCCTTAAAGCGTGTTATAAAAGCCCAGCCTGCGGACGTTTAATAATACTTTGGGCAGCAGAGGCAACGGCAAGAACAATCGTGTAGCGCCTGACAATAGTCTTTTCTTTACGCAGAACCACCATTGTGCCGACTAACTACGGACTAGCATCGATTATCTATACTGCTGCATCTCTCGCCCTGCTGGTATTCTGGAGGGGCAGTAGACAACGCCCTCTTCAAGCCTGTTAGAAAAGACCAGCCTGCCAACGTATAATTCACACTTCAGGCAGCAGAGGCAGCTGCAGGAACAGTCGTGTAACGCCTGACTATCGTCTTTTCTTTATGCAGAACCACCATTGTGCGACTATCTACGGATTAGGATCGACTATCTATACTGCTGCATCTCTCGTCGTGCTGGTATTCTGGAGGAACAGCAGACAACGCCCCCTTCAAGCCTGTTATAGAAGCCCAGCCTGCCGTCGTATAATTCATACTTCGGGCAGCAGAGGTAGCGGCAGGAACAATCGTGTAGCGCCTGACCATCGTCTTTTCTTCACGCAGAACCACCATTGTGCCGACTATCTACCAACTAGCATCGACTATCTACACTGTTGCATCTCTCGCCTTGCTGGTATTCTGGAGGGACCGCAGACAACGCCTCCTTCAAGCCTGTTATAAAAGCCCAGCCTGCCGACGTTTAATTCATACTTCGGGCAGCAGAGGCAGCGGCAGGAACAAACGTGTAGCGCCTGACCATCGTCTTTTCTTTACGCAGAACCACCATTCTGCCGACTACCTGCCGACTAGCATCGACTATCTACACTGCTGCATCTCTCGCCCTGCTGGTATTCTGGACGGACAGCAGGCAACGCCCCCTTCAAGCCTGTTAGAAAAGACCAGCCTGCCAACGTATAATTCACACTTCAGGCAGCAGAGGCAGCTGCAGGAACAGTCGTGTAACGCCTGACTATCGTCTTTTCTTTATGCAGAACCACCATTGTGCGACTATCTACGGATTAGGATCGACTATCTATAATGCTGCATCTCTCGTCGTGCTGGTATTCTGGAGGAACAGCAGACGACGCCCCCTTCAAGCCTGTTATAAAAGCCCAGCCTGCCGACGTATAATTCATACTTCGGGCAGCAGAGGTAGCGGCAGGAACAATCGTGTAGCGCCTGACCATCGTCTTTTCTTCACGCAGAACCACCATTGTGCCGACTATCTACCAACTAGCATCGACTATCTACACTGCTGCATCTCTCGCCTTGCTGGTATTCTGGAGGGACCGCAGACAACGCCTCCTTCAAGCCTGTTTTAAAGCCCAACCTGCTGACGGATGCTTCACAATTCGGGCAGCAGAGGCAGCGGCAGGAACAATCGTGCAGCGCCTGACCATCGTCTTTTCTTTATGCAGAACCACCATTGTGCCGACTTTCTACGGACTAGCATCGATTATCTATACTGCTGCATCTCTCGCCCAGCTGGTATTCTGCAGGGACAGCAGACAATCCCCCTTCAATCCTGTTATAAAAGCCCAGCCTGCCGACGTATAATTCATACTTTGGGCAGCAGAGGCAACGGCAAGAAGAATCGTGTAGCGCCTGACAATCGTCTTTTCTTTACGCAGAACCACCATTGTGCCGACTATCTACAGACTAGCATCGATTATCTATACTGCTGCATCTTTCGCCCTGCTGGTATTCTGAAGGGACAGCAGACAACGCCCCCTTCAAGCCTGTTATAAAAGCCCAGCCTGCCGACGTATAATTCATACTTCGGGTAGCAGAGGCAGCGGCAGGAACAATCGTGTAGCGCCTGACCATCGTCTTTTCTTCACGCAGAACCACCATTGTGCCGACTATCTGCCAACTAGCATCGACTATCTACACTGCTGCATCTCTCGCCTTGCTGGTATTCTGGAGGGACCGCAGACAACGCCTCCTTCAAGCCTGTTATAAAAGCCCAGCCTGCCGACGTTTAATTCATACTTCGGGCAGCAGAGGCAGCGGCAGGAACAAACGTGTAGCGCCTGACCATCGTCTTTTCTTTACGCAGAACCACCATTCTGCCGACTACCTGCCGACTAGCATCGACTATCTACACTGCTGCATCTCTCGCCCTGCTGGTATTCTGGACGGACAGCAGGCAACGCCCCCTTCAAGCCTGTTAGAAAAGACCAGCCTGCCAACGTATAATTCACACTTCAGGCAGCAGAGGCAGCTGCAGGAACAGTCGTGTAACGCCTGACTATCGTCTTTTCTTTATGCAGAACCACCATTGTGCGACTATCTACGGATTAGGATCGACTATCTATAATGCTGCATCTCTCGTCGTGCTGGTATTCTGGAGGAACAGCAGACAACGCCCCCTTCAAGCCTGTTATAAAAGCCCAGCCTGCCGACGTATAATTCATACTTCGGGCAGCAGAGGTAGCGGCAGGAACAATCGTGTAGCGCCTGACCATCGTCTTTTCTTCACGCAGAACCACCATTGTGCCGACTATCTACCAACTAGCATCGACTATCTACACTGCTGCATCTCTCGCCTTGCTGGTATTCTGGAGGGACCGCAGACAACGCCTCCTTCAAGCCTGTTTTAAAGCCCAACCTGCTGACGGATGCTTCACAATTCGGGCAGCAGAGGCAGCGGCAGGAACAATCGTGCAGCGCCTGACCATCGTCTTTTCTTTATGCAGAACCACCATTGTGCCGACTTTCTACGGACTAGCATCGATTATCTATACTGCTGCATCTCTCGCCCAGCTGGTATTCTGCAGGGACAGCAGACAATCCCCCTTCAATCCTGTTATAAAAGCCCAGCCTGCCGACGTATAATTCATGCTTTGGGCAGCAGAGGCAACGGCAAAAGAATCGTGTAGCGCCTGACAATCGTCTTTTCTTTACGCAGAACCACCATTGTGCCGACTATCTACGGACTAGCATCGATTATCTATACTGCTGCATCTTTCGCCCTGCTGGTATTCTGGAGGGACAGCAGACAACGCCCCCTTCAAGCCTGTTATAAAAGCCCAGCCTGCCGACGTATAATTCATACTTCGGGTAGCAGAGGCAGCGGCAGGAACAATCGTGTAGCGCCTGACCATCGTCTTTTCTTTACGCAGAACCACCATTCTGCCGACTATCTGCCGACTAGCATCGACTATCTACACTGCTGCATCCTTCGCCCTGCTGGTATTCTGGAGGGACAGCAGACAACGCCCCCTTCAAGCCTGTTATAAAAGCCCAGCCTGCCGACGTATAATTCATACTTCGGGTAGCAGAGGCAGCGGCAGGAAGAATCGTGTAGCGCCTGACCATCGTCTTTTCTTTATGCAGAACCACCATTGGTCCGACTATCTACGGACTAGCATCGATTATCTATACTGCTGCATCTCTCGCCCTGCAGGTATTCTGGAGGGACAGCAGACAACGCCCTCTTCAAGCCTGTTACAAAAGCCCAGCCTGCCGACGTTTAATTCATACTTCGGGCAGCAGAGGCAGCGGCAGGAACAAACGTGTAGCGCCTGACCATCGTCTTTTCTTTACGCAGAACCACCATTCTGCCGACTATCTGCCGACTAGCATCGACTATCTACACTGCTGCATCTCTCGCCCTGCTGGTATTCTGGACGGACAGCAGGCAACGCCCCCTTAAAGCGTGTTATAAAAGCCCAGCCTGCGGACGTTTAATAATACTTTGGGCAGCAGAGGCAACGGCAAGAACAATCGTGTAGCGCCTGACAATAGTCTTTTCTTTACGCAGAACCACCATTGTGCCGACTAACTACGGACTAGCATCGATTATCTATACTGCTGCATCTCTCGCCCTGCTGGTATTCTGGAGGGGCAGTAGACAACGCCCTCTTCAAGCCTGTTAGAAAAGACCAGCCTGCCAACGTATAATTCACACTTCAGGCAGCAGAGGCAGCTGCAGGAACAGTCGTGTAACGCCTGACTATCGTCTTTTCTTTATGCAGAACCACCATTGTGCGACTATCTACGGATTAGGATCGACTATCTATACTGCTGCATCTCTCGTCGTGCTGGTATTCTGGAGGAACAGCAGACAACGCCCCCTTCAAGCCTGTTATAGAAGCCCAGCCTGCCGTCGTATAATTCATACTTCGGGCAGCAGAGGTAGCGGCAGGAACAATCGTGTAGCGCCTGACCATCGTCTTTTCTTCACGCAGAACCACCATTGTGCCGACTATCTACCAACTAGCATCGACTATCTACACTGTTGCATCTCTCGCCTTGCTGGTATTCTGGAGGGACCGCAGACAACGCCTCCTTCAAGCCTGTTATAAAAGCCCAGCCTGCCGACGTTTAATTCATACTTCGGGCAGCAGAGGCAGCGGCAGGAACAAACGTGTAGCGCCTGACCATCGTCTTTTCTTTACGCAGAACCACCATTCTGCCGACTACCTGCCGACTAGCATCGACTATCTACACTGCTGCATCTCTCGCCCTGCTGGTATTCTGGACGGACAGCAGGCAACGCCCCCTTCAAGCCTGTTAGAAAAGACCAGCCTGCCAACGTATAAATCACACTTCAGGCAGCAGAGGCAGCTGCAGGAACAGTCGTGTAACGCCTGACTATCGTCTTTTCTTTATGCAGAACCACCATTGTGCGACTATCTACGGATTAGGATCGACTATCTATAATGCTGCATCTCTCGTCGTGCTGGTATTCTGGAGGAACAGCAGACAACGCCCCCTTCAAGCCTGTTATAAAAGCCCAGCCTGCCGACGTATAATTCATACTTCGGGCAGCAGAGGCAGCGGCAATAACAATCGTGTAGCGCCTGACCATCGTCTTTTCTTCATGCAGAACCACCATTGTGCCGACTATCTACCAACTAGCATCGACTATCTACACTGCTGCATCTCTCGCCTTGCTGGTATTCTGGAGGGACCGCAGACAACGCCTCCTTCAAGCCTGTTTTAAAGCCCAACCTGCTGACGGATGCTTCACAATTCGGGCAGCAGAGGCAGCGGCAGGAACAATCATGCAGCGCCTGACCATCGTCTTTTCTTTATGCAGAACCACCATTGTGCCGACTATCTACGGACTAGCATCGATTATCTATACTGCTGCATCTCTCGCCCAGCTGGTATTCTGCAGGGACAGCAGACAATCCCCCTTCAAGCCTGTTATAAAAGCCCAGCCTGCCGACGTATAATTCATACTTCGGGTAGCAGAGGCAGCGGCAGGAACAATCCTGTAGCGCCTGACCATCGTCTTTTCTTTATGCAGAACCACCATTGGTCCGACTATCTACGGACTAGCATCGATTATCTATACTGCTGCATCTCTCGCCCTGCAGGTATTCTGGAGGGACAGCAGGCAACGCCCCCTTAAAGCGTGTTATAAAAGCCCAGCCTGCGGACGTTTAATAATACTTTGGGCAGCAGAGGCAACGGCAAGAACAATCGTGTAGCGCCTGACAATAGTGTTTTCTTTACTCAGAACCACCATTGTGCCGACTAACTACGGACTAGCATCGATTATCTATACTGCTGCATCTCTCGCCCTGCTGGTATTGTGGAGGGGCAGTAGACAACGCCCTCTTCAAGCCTGTTATAAAAGCCCAGCCTGCCGACATTTATTTCATACTTCGGGCAGCAGAGGCAGCGGCAGGAACAAACGTGTAGCGCCTGACCATCGTCTTTTCTTTACGCAGAACCACCATTCTGCCGACTATCTGCCGACTAGCATCGACTATCTACACTGCTGCATCTCTCGCCCTGCTGTATTCTGGACGGACAGCAGGCAACGCCCCCTTAAAGCGTGTTATAAAAGCCCAGCCTGCGGACGTTCAATGCATACTTTGGGCAGCAGAGGCAACGGCAAGAACAATCGTGTAGCGCCTGACAATCGTCTTTTCTTTACGCAGAACCACCATTGTGCCGACTAACTACGGACTAGCATCGATTATCTATACTGCTGCATCTCTCGCCCTGCTGGTATTCTGGAGGGGCAGTAGACAACGCCCTCTTGAGCCTGTTATAAAAGCCCAGCCTGCCGACGTATAATTCATACTTCGGGCAACAGAGGTAGCGGCAGGAACAATCGTGTAGCGCCTGACCATCGTCTTTTCTTCACGCAGAACCACCATTGTGCCGACAATCTACCAACTAGCATCGACTAGCTATCTACACTGCTGCATCTCTCGCCTTGCTGGTATTCTGGAGGGACCGCAGACAACGCATCCTTCAAGCCTGTTTTAAAGCCCAACCTGCTGACGGATGCTTCACAATTCGGGCAGCAGAGGCAGCGGCAGGAACAATCGTGTAGCGCCTGACCATCGTCTTTTCTTTATGCAGAACCACCATTGTGCCGACTATCTACGGACTAGCATCGATTATCTATAATGCTGCATCTCTCGCCCAGCTGGTATCCTGCAGGGACAGCAGACAATCCCCCTTCAATCCTGTTATAAAAGCCCAGCCTGCCGACGTATAATTTCCACTTCGGGGAGCAGAGGCAGCGGCAGGAACAGTCGTGTAGCGCCTGACCATCGTCTTTTTTTTACGCAGAACCACCATTGTGCCGACTATCTAGGGATTAGCTTCGACTATCTACACTGCTGCATCTCTCGCCCTGCTGGTATTCTGGACGAACAGCAGGCAACGCCCCCTTAAAGCCTGTTATAAAAGACCAGCCTGCCGACGTATAATTCACACTTCGGGCAGCAGAGGCAGCGGCAGGAACAATCGTGTAGCGCCTGACCATCGTCTTTTGTTTACGCAGAACCACCATTGTGCCGACTATCTACCGACTAGCATCGACTATCTTTACTGCAGCATCTCTCGCCCTGCTGGTATTCTGGAGGGACAGCAGACAACGCCCCCTTCAAGCCTGTTTTAAAGCCCAACCTGCCGACGGATGCTTCACACTACGGGCAGCAGAAGCAGCCGCAGGAACAATTGTGTAGCGCCTGGATATCGGCTTTTCTTTACGCAGAACCACCATTGTGCCGATTATCTACGGACTAGTATCGATTATCTATACTGCTGCATCTCTCGCCCTGCTGGTATTCTGGAGGGACAGCAGACAACGCCCCCTTCAAGCCTGTTTTAAAGCCCAACCTGCCGACGGATGCTTCACACTACGGGCAGCAGAAGCAGCCGCAGGAACAATTGTGTAGCGCCTGGATATCGTCTTTTCTTTACGCAGAACCACCAATGTGCCGATTATCTACGGACTAGCATCGATTATCTATACTGCTGCATCTCTCGCCCTGCTATTATTCTGGAGGGACAGCAGACAATGCCCCCTTCAAGCATGTTATAAAAGCCCAGCCTGCCGGCGTATAATTCATACTTTGGGCAGCAGAGGCTACGGCAAGAACAATCGTGTAGCGCCTGACAATCGTCTTTTCTTTACGCAGAACCACCATTGTGCCGACTATCTACGGACTAGCATCGATTATCTACACCGCTGCATCTCTCGCCCTGCTGGTATTCTGGAGGGACAGCAGACAACGCCCCCTTCAAGCCTGTTTTAAAGCCCAACCTGCCGACGGATGCTTCACACTTCGGGCAGCAGAAGCAGCCGCAGGAACAATTGTGTAGCGCCTCTCCCTCGTCTTGGCTTTACGCAGAACGAGCGTTGTGCCGACTACCTACCGACTAGCATCGACTATCTACACTGCTGCACCTATCCCCCTCCTGGTATTCTGGACGGACAGCAGGCAACACCCCCTTCAATCCTGTTATAAAAGCCCATCGTGCCGACGTATACTTCATACTTCGGGCAGCGAAGGCAGTGGCAGGAACAATTGTGTAGAGCCTGGCTATCGTCTTTTCTTTACGCAGAACCACTATTGTGCCGACTATGTACCAACTAGCATAGACTATCTACACTGCTGCATCTCTCGCCCTGCTGGTATTCTGGAGGGACAGCAGACAACGCCCCGTTCAAGACTGTTTTATAGCCCAACCTGCCGACGGATGCTTCACACTTCGGGCAGCAGAAGCAGCCGCAGGAACAATTGTGTAGCGCATGACTATCGTCTTTTCTTTACGCAGAACCACCATTGTGCCGACTATCTACCAACTAGCATTGACTATCTACACTGCTGCATCTCTCGCCTTGCTGGTATTCAGGAGGGACCGCAGAAAACGCCCCCTTCAAGCCTGTTATAAAATACCAGCCTGCTGTCGTATAATTCCCACTTCGGGGAGCAGAGGCAGCGGCAGGAACAGTCGTGTAGCGCCTGACCATCGTCTTTTTTTACGCAGAACCACCATTGTGCCGACCATCTACGGACTAGCATCGAATATCTATACTGTTGCATCTCGCGCCCTGCTGGTATTCTGGAGGGACAGCAGACAACGCCCCCTTCAAGCCTGTTGTCAAAGACCAGCCTGCCGACAGATATTTCCCACTTCGGGAAGCAGAGGCAGCGGCAGGAACAATCGTGAAACGCGTGACCATCGTCTTTTCTTTACGCAGAACCACCATTGTGCCGACTATCTACCGACTAGCATCAGCTATCTACACCGCTGCATCTCTCGCCCAGTTGGTATTCTGGAGGGACAGCAGACAACGCCCCCTTCAAGCCTGTTATAAAAGCCCAGCCCACCGACGTATAATTCATACTACGGGTAGCAGAAGCAGCCGCAGGAACAATTGTGTAGCGCCTGACCACCGTCTTTGCTTTACGCAGAACGAGCCTTTAGCCTACTACCTACCGACTAGCATCGACCATCTACATCACTGCATCTCTCGCCCTAGTGGTATTCTGGAGGGACAGCAGACAACGCCCCCTCCAAGCCTGTTATAAAATACCAGCCTGCTGTCGTATAATTCCCACTTCGGGGAGCAGAGGCAGCGGCAGGAACAGTCGTGTAGCGCCTGACCATCGTCTTTTTTTACGCAGAACCACCATTGTGCCGACTATCTACCGACTAGCATCGACTATCTACACTGCTGCAACTCTCGCCCTGCTGGTATTCTGGACGGACACCAGGCAACGCCCCCTTAAAGCCTGGTATAAAAGCCCAGCCTGCGGACGTATAATTCATACTTTGGGCAGCAGAGGCAACGGCAAGAACAATCGTGTAGCGCCTGACAATCGTCTTTTCTTTACGCAGAACTACCATTGTGCCGACTAACTATGGACTTGCATCGATTATCTATACTGCTGCATCTCTCGCCCTTGCTGGTATTCTGGAGGGGCAGTAGACAACGCCCTCTTCAAGCCTGTTACAAAAGCCCAGCCTGCCGACGTTTAATTCATACTTCGGGCAGCAGAGGCAGCGGCAGCAACAAACGTGTAGCGCCTGACCATCGTCTTTTCTTTACGCAGAACCACCATTCTGCCGACTATCTGCCGACTAGCATCGACTATCTACACTGCTGCATCTCTCGCCCTGCTGGTATTCTGGACGGACAGCAGGCAACGCCCCCTTAAAGCGTGTTATAAAAGCCCAGCCTGCGGACGTTTAATGCATACTTTGGGCAGCAGAGGCAACGGCAAGAACAATCGTGTAGCGCCTGACAATCGTCTTTTCTTTACGCAGAACCACCATTGTGCCGACTAACTACGCACTCGCATCGATTATCTATACTACTGCATCTCTCGCCCTGCTGGTATTCTGGAGGGGCAGTAGACAACGCCCTCTCCAAGCCTGTTATAAAAGCCCAGCCTGCCGACGTTTAATTCATACTTCGGGCAGCAGAGGCAGCGGCAGGAACAAACGTGTAGCGCCTGACCATCGTCTTTTCTTTACGCAGAACCACCATTCTGCCGACTATCTGCCGACTAGCATCGACTATCTACACTGCTGCATCTCTCGCCCTGCTGGTATTCTGGACGGACAGCAGGCAACGCCCCCTTCAAGCCTGTTAGTAAAGACCAGCCTGCCAACGTGTAATTCACACTTCAGGCAGCAGAGGCAGCTGCAGGAACAGTCGTGTAACGCCTGACTATCGTCTTTTCTTTATGCAGAACCACCATTTTGCGACTATCTACGGATTAGGATCGACTATCTATACTGCTGCATCTCTCGTCGTGCTGGTATTCTGGAGGAACAGCAGACAACGCCCCCTTCAAGCCTGTTATAAAAGCCCAGCCTGCCGACGTATAATTCATACTTCGGGCAGCAGAGGCAGCGGCAATAACAATCGTGTAGCGCCTGACCATCGTCTTTTCTTCACGCAGAACCACCATTGTGCCGACTATCTACCAACTAGCATCGACTATCTACACTGCTGCATCTCTCGCCTTGCTGGTATTCTGGAGGGACCGCAGACAACGCCTCCTTCAAGCCTGTTTTAAAGCCCAACCTGCTGACGGATGCTTCACAATTCGGGCAGCAGAGGCAGCGGCAGGAACAATCATGCAGCGCCTGACCATCGTCTTTTCTTTATGCAGAACCACCATTGTGCCGACTATCTACGGACTAGCATCGATTATCTATACTGCTGCATCTCTCGCCCAGCTGGTATTCTGCAGGGACAGCAGACAATCCCCCTTCAATCCTGTTATAAAAGCCCAGCCTGCCGACGTATAATTCATACTTTGGGCAGCAGAGGCAACGGCAAGAACAATCGTGTAGCGCCTCACTATCGTCTTTTCTTTACGCAGAACCACCATTGTGCCGACTATCTACGGATTAGGATCGACTATCTATAATGCTGCATCTCTCGTCGTGCTGGTATTCTGGAGGAACAGCAGACAACGCCCCCTTCAAGCCTGTTATAAAAGCCCAGCCTGCCGACGTATAATTCATACTTCGGGCAGCAGAGGTAGCGGCAGGAACAATCGTGTAGCGCCTGACCATCGTCTTTTCTTCACGCAGAACCACCATTGTGCCGACTATCTACCAACTAGCATCGACTATCTACACTGCTGCATCTCTCGCCTTGCTGGTATTCTGGAGGGACCGCAGACAATGCCTCCTTCAAGCCTGTTTTAAAGCCCAACCTGCTGACGGACGCTTCACAATTCGGGCAGCAGAGGCAGCGGCAGGAACAATCGTGCAGCGCCTGACCATCGTCTTTTCTTTATGCAGAACCACCATTGTGCCGACTATCTACGGACTAGCATCGATTATCTATACTGCTGCATCTCTCGCCCAGCTGGTATTCTGCAGGGACAGCAGACAATCCCCCTTCAATCCTGTTATAAAAGCCCAGCCTGCCGACGTATAATTCATACTTTGGGCAGCAGAGGCAACGGCAAGAAGAATCGTGTAGCGCCTGACAATCGTCTTTTCTTTACGCAAAACCACCATTGTGCCGACTATCTACGGACTAGCATCGATTATCTATACTGCTGCATCTTTCGCCCTGCTGGTATTCTGGAGGGACAGCAGACAACGCCCCCTTCAAGCCTGTTATAAAAGCCCAGCCGGCCGACGTATAATTCATACTTCGGGTAGCAGAGGCAGCGGCAGGAACAATCGTGTAGCGCCTGACCATCGTCTTTTCTTTATGCAGAACCACCATTGGTCCGACTATCTACGGACTAGCATCGATTATCTATACTCCTGCATCTCTCGCCCTGCTGGTATTCTGGAGGGACAGCAGACAACGGCCCCTTCAAGCCTGTTATAAAAGCCCAGCCTGCCGACGTATAATTCGTACTTTGGGCAGCAGAGGCAACGGCAAGAACAATCGTGTAGCGCCTGACAATCGTCTTTTCTTTACGCAGAACCACCATTGTGCCGACTATCTACGGACTAGCATCGATTATCTACACCGCTGCATCTCTCGCCCTGCAGGTATTCTGGAGGGACAGCAGACAACGCCCTCTTCAAGCCTGTTACAAAAGCCCAGCCTGCCGACGTTTAATTCATACTTCGGGCAGCAGAGGCAGCGGCAGGAACAAACGTGTAGCGCCTGACCATCGTCTTTTCTTTACGCAGAACCACCATTCTGCCGACTATCTGCCGACTAGCATCGACTATCTACACTGCTGCATCTCTCGCCCTGCTGTATTCTGGACGGACAGCAGGCAACGCCCCCTTAAAGCGTGTTATAAAAGCCCAGCCTGCGGACGTTCAATGCATACTTTGGGCAGCAGAGGCAACGGCAAGAACAATCGTGTAGCGCCTGACAATCGTCTTTTCTTTACGCAGAACCACCATTGTGCCGACTAACTACGGACTAGCATCGATTATCTATACTGCTGCATCTCTCGCCCTGCTGGTATTCTGGAGGGGCAGTAGACAACGCCCTCTTGAGCCTGTTATAAAAGCCCAGCCTGCCGACGTATAATTCATACTTCGGGCAGCAGAGGTAGCGGCAGGAACAATCGTGTAGCGCCTGACCATCGTCTTTTCTTCACGCAGAACCACCATTGTGCCGACAATCTACCAACTAGCATCGACTAGCTATCTACACTGCTGCATCTCTCGCCTTGCTGGTATTCTGGAGGGACCGCAGACAACGCATCCTTCAAGCCTGTTTTAAAGCCCAACCTGCTGACGGATGCTTCACAATTCGGGCAGCAGAGGCAGCGGCAGGAACAATCGTGTAGCGCCTGACCATCGTCTTTTCTTTATGCAGAACCACCATTGTTCCGACTATCTACGGACTAGCATCGATTATCTATACTGCTGCATCTCTCGCCCAGCTGGTATTCTGCAGGGACAGCAGACAATCCCCCTTCAATCCTGTTATATAAGCCCAGCCTGCCGACGTATAATTTCCACTTCGGGGAGCAGAGGCAGCGGCAGGAACAGTCGTGTAGCGCCTGTCCATCGTCTTTTTTTTACGCAGAACCACCATTGTGCCGACTATCTAGGGATTAGCTTCGACTATCTACACTGCTGCATCTCTCGCCCTGCTGGTATTCTGGACGGACAGCAGGCAACGCCCCCTTAAAGCCTGTTATAAAAGACCAGCCTGCCGACGTATAATTCACACTTCGGGCAGCAGAGGCAGCGGCAGGAACAATCGTGTAGCGCCTGACCATCGTCTTTTGTTTACGCAGAACCACCATTGTGCCGACTATCTACCGACTAGCATCGACTATCTATACTGCAGCATCGCTCGCCCTGCTGGTATTCTGGAGGGACAGCAGACAACGCCCCCTTCAAGCCTGTTTTAAAGCCCAACCTGCCGACGGATGCTTCACACTACGGCAGCAGAAGCAGCCGCAGGAACAATTGTGTAGCGCCTGGATATCGTCTTTTCTTCACGCAGAACCACCATTGTGCCGATTATCTACGGACTAGCATCGATTATCTATACTGCTGCATCTCTCGCCCTGCTGGTATTCTGGAGGGACAGCAGACAACGCCCCCTTCAAGCCTGTTTTAAAGCCCAACCTGCCGACGGATGCTTCACACTACGGGCAGCAGAAGCAGCCGCAGGAACAATTGTGTAGCGCCTGGATATCGTCTTTTCTTTACGCAGAACCACCAATGTGCCGATTATCTACGGACTAGCATCGATTATCTATACTGCTGCATCTCTCGCCCTGCTATTATTCTGGAGGGACAGCAGACAATGCCCCCTTCAAGCATGTTATAAAAGCCCAGCCTGCCGGCGTATAATTCATACTTTGGGCAGCAGAGGCTACGGCAAGAACAATCGTGTAGCGCCTGACCCTCGTCTTGGCTTTACGCAGAACGAGCGTTGTGCCGACTACCTACCGCCTAGCATCGACTATCTACACTGCTGCACCTCTCCCCCTCCTGGTATTCTGGACGGACAGCAGGCAACACCCCCTTCAATCCTGTTATAAAAGCCCATCGTGCCGACGTATACTTCATACTTCGGGCAGCGAAGGCAGTGGCAGGAACAATCGTGTAGCGCCTGACCATCGTCTTTTCTTTATGCAGAACCACCATTGGTCCGACTATCTACGGACTAGCATCGATTATCTATACTCCTGCATCTCTCGCCCTGCTGGTATTCTGGAGGGACAGCAGACAACGGCCCCTTCAAGCCTGTTATAAAAGCCCAGCCTGCCGACGTATAATTCGTACTTTGGGCAGCAGAGGCAACGGCAAGAACAATCGTGTAGCGCCTGACAATCGTCTTTTCTTTACGCAGAACCACCATTGTGCCGACTATCTACGGACTAGCATCGAATATCTATACTGTTGCATCTCGCGCCCTGCTGGTATTCTGGAGGGACAGCAGACAACGCCCCCTTCAAGCCTGTTGTCAAAGACCAGCCTGCCGACAGATATTTCCCACTTCGGGAAGCAGAGGCAGCGGCAGGAACAATCGTGCAACGCGTGACCATCGTCTTTTCTTTACGCAGAACCACCATTGTGCCGACTATCTACCGACTAGCATCAGCTATCTACACCGCTGCATCTCTCGCCCAGTTGGTATTCTGGAGGGACAGCAGACAACGCCCCCTTCAAGCCTGTTATAAAAGCCCAGCCCACCGACGTATAATTCATACTACGGGTAGCAGAAGCAGCCGCAGGAACAATTGTGTAGCGCCTGACCACCGTCTTTGCTTTACGCAGAACGAGCCTTTAGCCTACTACCTACCGACTAGCATCGACCATCTACATCACTGCATCTCTCGCCCTAGTGGTATTCTGGAGGGACAGCAGACAACGCCCCCTCCAAGCCTGTTATAAAATACCAGCCTGCTGTCGTATAATTCCCACTTCGGGGAGCAGAGGCAGCGGCAGGAACAGTCGTGTAGCGCCTGACCATCGTCTTTTTTTACGCAGAACCACCATTGTGCCGACTATCTACCGACTAGCATCGACTATCTACACTGCTGCAACTCTCGCCCTGCTGGTATTCTGGACGGACACCAGGCAACGCCCCCTTAAAGCCTGGTATAAAAGCCCAGCCTGCGGACGTATAATTCATACTTTGGGCAGCAGAGGCAACGGCAAGAACAATCGTGTAGCGCCTGACAATCGTCTTTTCTTTACGCAGAACTACCATTGTGGCCGACTAACTATGGACTAGCATCGATTATCTATACTGCTGCATCTCTCGCCCTTGCTGGTATTCTGGAGGGGCAGTAGACAACGCCCTCTTCAAGCCTGTTACAAAAGCCCAGCCTGCCGACGTTTAATTCATACTTCGGGCAGCAGAGGCAGCGGCAGCAACAAACGTGTAGCGCCTGACCATCGTCTTTTCTTTACGCAGAACCACCATTCTGCCGACTATCTGCCGACTAGCATCGACTATCTACACTGCTGCATCTCTCGCCCTGCTGGTATTCTGGACGGACAGCAGGCAACGCCCCCCTTAAAGCGTGTTATAAAAGCCCAGCCTGCGGACGTTTAATGCATACTTTGGGCAGCAGAGGCAACGGCAAGAACAATCGTGTAGCGCCTGACAATCGTCTTTTCTTTACGCAGAACCACCATTGTGCCGACTAACTACGCACTCGCATCGATTATCTATACTACTGCATCTCTCGCCCTGCTGGTATTCTGGAGGGGCAGTAGACAACGCCCTCTCCAAGCCTGTTATAAAAGCCCAGCCTGCCGACGTTTAATTCATACTTCGGGCAGCAGAGGCAGCGGCAGGAACAACGTGTAGCGCCTGACCATCGTCTTTTCTTTACGCAGAACCACCATTCTGCCGACTATCTGCCGACTAGCATCGACTATCTACACTGCTGCATCTCTCGCCCTGCTGGTATTCTGGACGGACAGCAGGCAACGCCCCCTTCAAGCCTGTTAGTAAAGACCAGCCTGCCAACGTGTAATTCACACTTCAGGCAGCAGAGGCAGCTGCAGGAACAGTCGTGTAACGCCTGACTATCGTCTTTTCTTTATGCAGAACCACCATTTTGCGACTATCTACGGATTAGGATCGACTATCTATACTGCTGCATCTCTCGTCGTGCTGGTATTCTGGAGGAACAGCAGACAACGCCCCCTTCAAGCCTGTTATAAAAGCCCAGCCTGCCGACGTATAATTCATACTTCGGGCAGCAGAGGCAGCGGCAATAACAATCGTGTAGCGCCTGACCATCGTCTTTTCTTCACGCAGAACCACCATTGTGCCGACTATCTACCAACTAGCATCGACTATCTACACTGCTGCATCTCTCGCCTTGCTGGTATTCTGGAGGGACCGCAGACAACGCCTCCTTCAAGCCTGTTTTAAAGCCCAACCTGCTGACGGATGCTTCACAATTCGGGCAGCAGAGGCAGCGGCAGGAACAATCATGCAGCGCCTGACCATCGTCTTTTCTTTATGCAGAACCACCATTGTGCCGACTATCTACGGACTAGCATCGATTATCTATACTGCTGCATCTCTCGCCCAGCTGGTATTCTGCAGGGACAGCAGACAATCCCCCTTCAATCCTGTTATAAAAGCCCAGCCTGCCGACGTATAATTCATACTTTGGGCAGCAGAGGCAACGGCAAGAACAATCGTGTAGCGCCTCACTATCGTCTTTTCTTTACGCAGAACCACCATTGTGCCGACTATCTACGGATTAGGATCGACTATCTATAATGCTGCATCTCTCGTCGTGCTGGTATTCTGGAGGAACAGCAGACAACGCCCCCTTCAAGCCTGTTATAAAAGCCCAGCCTGCCGACGTATAATTCATACTTCGGGCAGCAGAGGTAGCGGCAGGAACAATCGTGTAGCGCCTGACCATCGTCTTTTCTTCACGCAGAACCACCATTGTGCCGACTATCTACCAACTAGCATCGACTATCTACACTGCTGCATCTCTCGCCTTGCTGGTATTCTGGAGGGACCGCAGACAATGCCTCCTTCAAGCCTGTTTTAAAGCCCAACCTGCTGACGGACGCTTCACAATTCGGGCAGCAGAGGCAGCGGCAGGAACAATCGTGCAGCGCCTGACCATCGTCTTTTCTTTATGCAGAACCACCATTGTGCCGACTATCTACGGACTAGCATCGATTATCTATACTGCTGCATCTCTCGCCCAGCTGGTATTCTGCAGGGGACAGCAGACAATCCCCCTTCAATCCTGTTATAAAAGCCCAGCCTGCCGACGTATAATTCATACTTTGGGCAGCAGAGGCAACGGCAAGAAGAATCGTGTAGCGCCTGACAATCGTCTTTTCTTTACGCAAAACCACCATTGTGCCGACTATCTACGGACTAGCATCGATTATCTATACTGCTGCATCTTTCGCCCTGCTGGTATTCTGGAGGGACAGCAGACAACGCCCCCTTCAAGCCTGTTATAAAAGCCCAGCCTGCCGACGTATAATTCATACTTCGGGTAGCAGAGGCAGCGGCAGGAACAATCGTGTAGCGCCTGACCATCGTCTTTTCTTTATGCAGAACCACCATTGGTCCGACTATCTACGGACTAGCATCGATTATCTATACTCCTGCATCTCTCGCCCTGCTGGTATTCTGGAGGGACAGCAGACAACGGCCCCTTCAAGCCTGTTATAAAAGCCCAGCCTGCCGACGTATAATTCGTACTTTGGGCAGCAGAGGCAACGGCAAGAACAATCGTGTAGCGCCTGACAATCGTCTTTTCTTTACGCAGAACCACCATTGTGCCGACTATCTACGGACTAGCATCGATTATCTACACCGCTGCATCTCTCGCCCTGCAGGTATTCTGGAGGGACAGCAGACAACGCCCTCTTCAAGCCTGTTACAAAAGCCCAGCCTGCCGACGTTAATTCATACTTCGGGCAGCAGAGGCAGCGGCAGGAACAAACGTGTAGCGCCTGACCATCGTCTTTTCTTTACGCAGAACCACCATTCTGCCGACTATCTGCCGACTAGCATCGACTATCTACACTGCTGCATCTCTCGCCCTGCTGTATTCTGGACGGACAGCAGGCAACGCCCCCTTAAAGCGTGTTATAAAAGCCCAGCCTGCGGACGTTCAATGCATACTTTGGGCAGCAGAGGCAACGGCAAGAACAATCGTGTAGCGCCTGACAATCGTCTTTTCTTTACGCAGAACCACCATTGTGCCGACTAACTACGGACTAGCATCGATTATCTATACTGCTGCATCTCTCGCCCTGCTGGTATTCTGGAGGGGCAGTAGACAACGCCCTCTTGAGCCTGTTATAAAAGCCCAGCCTGCCGACGTATAATTCATACTTCGGGCAGCAGAGGTAGCGGCAGGAACAATCGTGTAGCGCCTGACCATCGTCTTTTCTTCACGCAGAACCACCATTGTGCCGACAATCTACCAACTAGCATCGACTAGCTATCTACACCCTGCTGCATCTCTCGCCTTGCTGGTATTCTGGAGGGACCGCAGACAACGCATCCTTCAAGCCTGTTTTAAAGCCCAACCTGCTGACGGATGCTTCACAATTCGGGCAGCAGAGGCAGCGGCAGGAACAATCGTGTAGCGCCTGACCATCGTCTTTTCTTTATGCAGAACCACCATTGTTCCGACTATCTACGGACTAGCATCGATTATCTATACTGCTGCATCTCTCGCCCAGCTGGTATTCTGCAGGGACAGCAGACAATCCCCCTTCAATCCTGTTATATAAGCCCAGCCTGCCGACGTATAATTTCCACTTCGGGGAGCAGAGGCAGCGGCAGGAACAGTCGTGTAGCGCCTGTCCATCGTCTTTTTTTTACGCAGAACCACCATTGTGCCGACTATCTAGGATTAGCTTCGACTATCTACACTGCTGCATCTCTCGCCCTGCTGGTATTCTGGACGGACAGCAGGCAACGCCCCCTTAAAGCCTGTTATAAAAGACCAGACTGCCGACGTATAATTCACACTTCGGGCAGCAGAGGCAGCGGCAGGAACAATCGTGTAGCGCCTGACCATCGTCTTTTGTTTACGCAGAACCACCATTGTGCCGACTATCTACCGACTAGCATCGACTATCTATACTGCAGCATCGCTCGCCCTGCTGGTATTCTGGAGGGACAGCAGACAACGCCCCCTTCAAGCCTGTTTTAAAGCCCAACCTGCCGACGGATGCTTCACACTACGGGCAGCAGAAGCAGCCGCAGGAACAATTGTGTAGCGCCTGGATATCGTCTTTTCTTCACGCAGAACCACCATTGTGCCGATTATCTACGGACTAGCATCGATTATCTATACTGCTGCATCTCTCGCCCTGCTGGTATTCTGGAGGGACAGCAGACAACGCCCCCTTCAAGCCTGTTTTAAAGCCCAACCTGCCGACGGATGCTTCACACTACGGGCAGCAGAAGCAGCCGCAGGAACAATTGTGTAGCGCCTGGATATCGTCTTTTCTTTACGCAGAACCACCAATGTGCCGATTATCTACGGACTAGCATCGATTATCTATACTGCTGCATCTCTCGCCCTGCTATTATTCTGGAGGGACAGCAGACAATGCCCCCTTCAAGCATGTTATAAAAGCCCAGCCTGCCGGCGTATAATTCATACTTTGGGCAGCAGAGGCTACGGCAAGAACAATCGTGTAGCGCCTGACCCTCGTCTTGGCTTTACGCAGAACGAGCGTTGTGCCGACTACCTACCGACTAGCATCGACTATCTACACTGCTGCACCTCTCCCCCTCCTGGTATTCTGGACGGACAGCAGGCAACACCCCCTTCAATCCTGTTATAAAAGCCCATCGTGCCGACGTATACTTCATACTTCGGGCAGCGAAGGCAGTGGCAGGAACAATCGTGTAGCGCCTGACCATCGTCTTTTCTTTATGCAGAACCACCATTGGTCCGACTATCTACGGACTAGCATCGATTATCTATCTCCTGCATCTCTCGCCCTGCTGGTATTCTGGAGGGACAGCAGACAACGGCCCCTTCAAGCCTGTTATAAAAGCCCAGCCTGCCGACGTATAATTCGTACTTTGGGCAGCAGAGGCAACGGCAAGAACAATCGTGTAGCGCCTGACAATCGTCTTTTCTTTACGCAGAACCACCATTGTGCCGACTATCTACGGACTAGCATCGAATATCTATACTGTTGCATCTCGCGCCCTGCTGGTATTCTGGAGGGACAGCAGACAACGCCCCCTTCAAGCCTGTTGTCAAAGACCAGCCTGCCGACAGATATTTCCCACTTCGGGAAGCAGAGGCAGCGGCAGGAACAATCGTGCAACGCGTGACCATCGTCTTTTCTTTACGCAGAACCACCATTGTGCCGACTATCTACCGACTAGCATCAGCTATCTACACCGCTGCATCTCTCGCCCAGTTGGTATTCTGGAGGGACAGCAGACAACGCCCCCTTCAAGCCTGTTATAAAAGCCCAGCCCACCGACGTATAATTCATACTACGGGTAGCAGAAGCAGCCGCAGGAACAATTGTGTAGCGCCTGACCACCGTCTTTGCTTTACGCAGAACGAGCCTTTAGCCTACTACCTACCGACTAGCATCGACCATCTACATCACTGCATCTCTCGCCCTAGTGGTATTCTGGAGGGACAGCAGACAACGCCCCCTCCAAGCCTGTTATAAAATACCAGCCTGCTGTCGTATAATTCCCACTTCGGGGAGCAGAGGCAGCGGCAGGAACAGTCGTGTAGCGCCTGACCATCGTCTTTTTTTACGCAGAACCACCATTGTGCCGACTATCTACCGACTAGCATCGACTATCTACACTGCTGCAACTCTCGCCCTGCTGGTATTCTGGACGGACACCAGGCAACGCCCCCTTAAAGCCTGGTATAAAAGCCCAGCCTGCGGACGTATAATTCATACTTTGGGCAGCAGAGGCAACGGCAAGAACAATCGTGTAGCGCCTGACAATCGTCTTTTCTTTACGCAGAACTACCATTGTGCCGACTAACTATGGACTAGCATCGATTATCTATACTGCTGCATCTCTCGCCCTTGCTGGTATTCTGGAGGGGCAGTAGACAACGCCCTCTTCAAGCCTGTTACAAAAGCCCAGCCTGCCGACGTTTAATTCATACTTCGGGCAGCAGAGGCAGCGGCAGCAACAAACGTGTAGCGCCCGACCATCGTCTTTTCTTTACGCAGAACCACCATTCTGCCGACTATCTGCCGACTAGCATCGACTATCTACCTACTGCCTGCATCTCTCGCCCTGCTGGTATTCTGGACGGACAGCAGGCAACGCCCCCTTAAAGCGTGTTATAAAAGCCCAGCCTGCGGACGTTTAATGCATACTTTGGGCAGCAGAGGCAACGGCAAGAACAATCGTGTAGCGCCTGACAATCGTCTTTTCTTTACGCAGAACCACCATTGTGCCGACTAACTACGCACTCGCATCGATTATCTATACTACTGCATCTCTCGCCCTGCTGGTATTCTGGAGGGGCAGTAGACAACGCCCTCTCCAAGCCTGTTATAAAAGCCCAGCCTGCCGACGTTTAATTCATACTTCGGGCAGCAGAGGCAGCGGCAGGAACAAACGTGTAGCGCCTGACCATCGTCTTTTCTTTACGCAGAACCACCATTCTGCCGACTATCTGCCGACTAGCATCGACTATCTACACTGCTGCATCTCTCGCCCTGCTGGTATTCTGGACGGACAGCAGGCAACGCCCCCTTCAAGCCTGTTAGTAAAGACCAGCCTGCCAACGTGTAATTCACACTTCAGGCAGCAGAGGCAGCTGCAGGAACAGTCGTGTAACGCC